>NC_091146.1:12363242-12554026 GCF_041381155.1 Argopecten irradians | reverse complement strand
ACGTTTTTATGAAACGCGCCGGCGCAGGCGTAAAATATGCTAAAAGCGTTCAAAATGTGTAGAATCATTTCACTTGCACGAAAATGGGAGGGGAGAGGGTAAGAGAGAGACATGTTTGCACCCCCCCCACCCTGTCCTGGGGAACGGGGACAATTGTCTACCCCCTGTCCCCGCTGCTTCCTACGCCTACTGTCAATGGAAAAAAAGAGGCATCCATGGTACTCTTAGTTGTAAAGCTATGATAATAAATGTAATTTGATTTGAGCATCACTTCACGAGAATAGTGCCAGGGACACAATAAAGACCTCTGGGTCAAAATTGAGGATTACTTTGTTTTAGGTTCAATTCTGTTATATGAAGAGTGGCGAAATCAGGGCTTGGATCGACGTACATTGTATCTACCGAGATAATCATACAACATCACAGACTCTAATTAATATCTACAACGCCACAATAACGTTCGTCTTACAACATTTATGACATTACCGATATAACATTGCTAAATGGGTCAGAGTGATATTATACATATTATGCTATTTTCACACAACACCGGTCAATCTGCAGGTATTCCTGTCCGGCCATCCTAAATACGGGGCAGTAGTTATCTAATCAACCAAATATACAACAACACAGCATAATTACAGTCTATTCATTCTATGTCCTTCCTCATAAAAATAACCTCACCTAAAGCCGTGTAACTGCATCAAAATATGAAACTAAGGGAGAAATCCTGGCAAGATCTTAAGTTCGACTCCAACTGTGACAATAATGAATCACACCCTGACTAGTAATATACCCAAAAATGGCCATAATCTAGAAAAACATGTACCCAAGGTAATCGGCATTGCTTGATCAAGTAATCCATGGTCAAACTTAACCAATTGTTACCCACTACACTCCTGGTTTGTTTTGCACGTGCTCATGTAAGCATGTACAAATAGCATTCAGGTAAACTTAAAGTCGTATAAAACGGTACAAATGATAGTCATACGTTGGACCATTTCACTTTATGATACCAGAATAAGAACCACCACTGCATGTAACCGAAATGGCATGTTTTTGCACAATAATAAAAATAAAAAACGCAGCTACGGACTACCGAAACGACATGTGCATTACCAAACTTTATGGTCTAACTACTAGCAATTTTATCAAATGATCAAACATCGGCCAATATATCCCGCCCGATACATATATTCAAACGATGGGGTGTCTGGGTGCTCAAAGGCAGTCAATTGTCGTCAGGTTTACATGTAGCTGTTTAAGCAACGGATTTAGAAAGCCATGGCCATGTTCTGTTATACAGACCAGTCAATCTCGCGATGATGATCATAAACACGACTTTTAAAACATACCTAACGGTTATATTTTGCAGGCCTAACAAAACCACAATCAAATTGATATCTGATAGATAATAATATCTCATAAGCCGTTAATGATCGCATTGATGTTCAATAACAATCAACTAAAATGAACAATCACTTACCTATAATCCGGATTTAAGGACTTGAACATCAGGCAGCTTCAACGTTTTTACTCCACCTCTAACCGATACAAATCATACTCACATTCCTCATAGGGGCGCGATAGTCTGCGCACATGATTTTGTGTATTCAGATACAGTACAAATAGATCCATTTCACTTAGCATTGCACTTTGGGCTTCTTTTGTAACATAAATTTGATGATTAGTGCATAAATGAAATTACTCATATTCAACACCCGTTTAGAGCATCACGTCTACAGAAAAATTTTCAAAAATAATCACTCATTTTTTAAATGTAATTTTGCCGGTCCAATCCTTCAGAGAGTTCCGAAGGAAGGGCAGGTGTCCCGAAAGCCCCAAAATAATCTTGTCTGTTGTTGGAGATTTTACCGAGAACCTGCGAAATACCACCAATAACACAAGACTGTATTGTGTCCGTAGGTATGTAACATTTCGCAAAAAATCTATGAAATACCCGTTTTGGTTTCAAGAAATGCAAGGAACCTTTTTTTATATGTAAAGTTCAAGCATGTCAGCTTTATTTAGTTAATTTACTAGGACAACGCATAACATGTAGATATAACAGAACACTAGTGGTCAAAGTGATAAGATTTGAAAAGAGCGCGCATATACAACCAAAACGAATCGTCATTTTGAATTTTCACAGCCTAAGGAAAGATGGTTACATCAATCCGATAGATCAAGGCGAGTTCACAACAGCTGTACATTCACGAGAGATTCATAAAAACGAAAACGTATCGTTGGATTTCCGGATTAAAAATTACTCAACCCGATCGGCGAAAATAAGCAGAGTTGATAGATTTAGCCGTGTTAAACAGTTTCGTTCGAGCTGAAACGATGTAAACTCTTTATAACCAGAGATTGTCGTTCTTTCTCGTATCATTTCAATAGACTCTACATAACAATGCAACATCTGCAATTAATCAAGTGGAAATCCTTTCTCAATGTTTCGATACAAAAAATACAATCTTGTCGTCAAGGTACCCAATAGCGTCCCTATACTAACTCTATTCCCGACCTGCAGACAAAGTATAAGCAATTCGACTAGAGAAAGAAAAACCCTTGTTGAATATAAAGATGGAATCATAACAACAACTTGAGGGGGATTCTCACAAGAGACATTATATGAGATCGATGTACCTTTTCTCAGATTATATGGGGTCTGATAGAAATCAGTTCGTGCAGAAGACTCTAACAGAACTTTACAGGGGTTTTCTTTTAAAAAAGCGAATCTGGTCTAAAAAATGATTAGTAATAAAACTGAAATAATTTTGGATTGAAGTAGTAATGAAAGACAGTAACGAGAATGGATGCATCCGGAATTCAATGAGCAGTTTAATTGGGATGAGCGCTAAAACCGAAATTTAAAACTACTCATGGTATTTGATTTATCAATATAAATCTGGATAATATACCAAAACTAAATTTTGACAAAAAATGTTAAAAACAAAAAAGTCTGATCAAATTCTGGATAAAAAGGAAACTGACTCCTATTGGCTAAAGTCATATCATAAAATCACTGTGATAATTTTCTCAATTTAACCACTTAGTCATTCCTTCCCAACCCAAGTGAAAAGGTAATAAAAGAAATAAATACAATCTTTATTTGAATTTTATGGGATAGCAAAACAGACAAAGTAAAAAGACCAATATCGTTCAAGAATATTTAATTGGGCTTGAAAATGGTAATACAAAACAGAATTTAAATGCTTTTATTAATTACCTTAACATTAAGTATTTGGATCAGGAGATTATACACCATGCGAAGGGAAAATGTGGAAATCTATTTTAAAGAACACATTGATTTTTGATTTACTATTAAATTTTGGTGGTGAAATATAATTCAAAATGTATTAAACCTTGTAAAATGCGATTTTGGAAAGATACTTTAAAGCCTGTATAAAGGGAACAGTTCCAAAGAAGTTAAAGATTTTACAAAATAAATCCGGCAGATCCTTACAGAAAAATATCTGGCCTCCCGCTAACAAAAATATAACAGTTGAAGGTAAACCCGTTTTGGTATAGATTAGGAAATTCACACAAACATGTTGATCTTCTGAAAGATCAAAAAAACAAATTGGCATAGTTTTATACACTTTTGAAGAATTTTTTTACAAAAATATGATAATTTACACAACACGCTGCCGAATGACTTCCTTCAATTTCAAGGACTAATATCTGCTGTTCGTTAACTTCTGCCTAAGCCTCAGCCGAAGTAAAACCTATTACCACTTAAACGTCAAAATATGTTCCTCTAAATTTTTGTCAGATTTTCTTTTAAAATATAAAAAAATTTCAAAATTTCTATATGTATTCTTAATAAGAAACTGAACCTAGGGTAAGGTGCTGAAATGAAGCAATTAAGAATTCCATTTATTAGATGAAGAAGAGTGGAAGCATATTTATAACATTCCTTTTAAAGTAACAAAAAACACTAAAACTCAATGGCTTCATTTCGTAATATCTCATCTATATTCTGACCACCAATTATTAATTATTTAAGTATAGTAATAAGGGGTAGCTTCGCCCTATGTACTTTTATCCTGTAATTCAGCTCCGAGAGGAAACCAATAATTCAGTTTAATGTGGGAATGTCGAGAAGTACAAAATTCTATTGCAAAAGCCTTTGAAAATCTTTTAGATGCTCTTTATATTCCTTTTTCAAATTAACAAACAATCTGTTCTTTCCTTGGTCTTAAACGGTTTACACGGTTAATGCTTGTATAAGTTTAGTTTTATTTAATATGTAACCCCTGGGCATTTTTTCTTTTATTTGTTTTTGTGTTGGTGGTGGGTACTAGAGTAATGCAGGACTTTAAAGTGTTACTTATCTAAATGTGAATTTCCTGGTATAATCCTTAATCCTTAACGAATTAAGAATGTTCACAAATCCACAGATAGTTTTTTAAGTTCCAGGCTATATGAATAAATCCACACAATGGGTTGTAAAAATCCATATATGTGACGGCGACTGACAAAATGGGCCCAGATGCGGCGATTATGACGTCGGAATAAATGACGTTATAAAGTTACGCACACTTTTTGCCGACGTCAACACGTGTATTTGCGGAATCTCTCAATAAACTACGTTTCATAAAGCCCGCATTTTATGTATAAATTAAACTACCTGTATAGTATATCAATACATAATATGAAGGGTAGACTGGTGAGTACCAGGTGATCAGTATATACATGTAGGTACTTTCTAACAAAAATATAAATAAATAAATAAATATAGCTGCAAACAGCACATTAGAAAAAAAATATTGAAATTGTTTTTCTCTTCGTTGGTAGAGATAACAATTAATATATTCATGGCAAATCAATCAAAGATAAGAGTGAAACAAATTCTGATTTGTCTCAATCAGTTTCGCCTGCCTGAAATTCCAATATGCCACATGTCAGGGGATATATTATAAAATATATTTATAAATAAATTTAATACAGTTTTAACATTTTCAAATCTTATCTAGCAATATTGTTTCTTCACAGATATTCTGGAAATTCCACAGGCTTTGCTCTTTCACAAGTTGATAATATTTTGCAATACGTCGTAACATATTTAAAATAAAATATCGAAAATCAAAGTCGTAAAAGTCACTGAAATTATACCGAATACATTGATATACATGTTGCAAACATATCACGAGTACGGAAACTTAAAATGCAAACAACGGGATGTTGTTTTAAAGACAAAATAAAGGCAAGAAAATTGTGTTAGAAATATTCTGTCTGAATTGTAAGAGGACAAGGAAGCAGATTTCATCAGCCGAGAATTGAATTGTGTAGATGAACCACAGGTGTTTGGCTTTATACATATTGCATATATAACAAAAATATCTATAGAACCAAACACCTGTGGATGATCTTTAATTTTGTATGAGAATAAGTTAAGTTTCTGATCAGTACAAATGATGTCTATTTTCTTGTAGAACTATGCGACGATGATAACAAGGAATGTGGTATTTATAGTGGACGTCGGTAGAGTTCAGTGCTAATGCTTTGGTCACATCCGCTTCCGATTAGGCTTAGGATGTATTCCCGGCATGCATTTTAGCCATATTTGCCTGGTCTCCGGACGGACACACAGACATGGCCGGCCGGTGGATGGGACCCTCAGACAGCATTGGGGACGTGCCCAAAGATTTTTAATTCGAAGTTAGAATATTCCCGGAGTTCCGTAGAATTTCATAATCGGCCACATATCCTTCACATATCGTTTAATCGAGCGGCAATCATATCGCCCGACATTTGGCCGGGCCTGGGGTACAAGTGTCCTTCGTTGTCCGTAATCAACTAAGGCGATATTCGTACGATGTCCAGTGAATAGGCCAGTTATCGCCCGGACATCATGATAATCGGTCGATATTCACTGCCTCACCGCCCCCCCCCCCCCCCCCCCAAAAAAAAAAAAATTCTTTGGAAACAGACGTCGTACGATTACCGCACGGCCTCCTTTGAATGTACATGTAAATTATGTCGGACAAATTTTTTGACCGGTGTTGTCCAGTATCGGAAAATGGCCCAAAATCAGCGGTGTAATCCCGATTACCCCCTATTATCTCCGGATATCGACCGATCATTGTGACCATAACATTAATTTTGATGACATTATACAGTACATGATGCAGGAAGTGGTCAAGGGACGAAGATGATTTATATATACTTTGTACAGTTTTGTGAGGATCCCGCACACCAACCCCACCCACCCAGTCTAGTCAAATCACTCATCAGTGCTTAAATCTTAGGGTGAAACAGTATTTTTCATTTCATCTACACTATCTAGAAAGAGCTAGGGGTCTGAGAATTAGTTACAATTTATATCAATTTTTTATCTGTGTACCAGAGTGTGCATATATTGGTTTTAGGGGTCTTATAATCAAGATAAAAAAACTGTGGAACTTTAGATCCAGAGCATTAGGACCTCTATATAGTGATCTATTGGCACTGTGGTGGGTTCAAATTGATATAAACTGTTACTAATTCTCAGAACCCTCTGTTTGAAACGTTTTTTTCGTCTTTTTTTTCAATCGTGTGTATTGCAATTTCTCTTAACGTTTTTTATCCGAAATATATATAAAGTAGAACTCTAAAAATAGGTTTAGTTCTTGAGTAGCCTATAAGATATATTGAAAGGAAAGAGTCTTAAATGTAAATGCGATCAATCGTTTCTTAAATCTAATCACTCCATCCACAGATTTTTGTTTTATGTGCCATAATGGGTCAGTATACTAAATCCAGTAGTATATCTACATGATATAAAATTTAAAATGTGTGAATCGGAGAACTACGAACACTTCCTGATTCACAGTTTAAGAAATCTAAATAGTTGACATAAAACACACATTTAACAGAAAAAAACAGTAAAAGACATACATCGTTTTAGTGTTTTAAATGTTGATCTGATTAAAAAACACAACAGTTATTAAACTGAATTGCCTTTGTTTACCATAATAACCTCCTTCCCCACCATCATTTCCCGAGTGCTATATATTGTGACCACTCGATCTCGAGTGCATGTATGAACTGTCCACGTCATATCGTTAAAAAAACCATTTAACAAACCCGCACACTATAATCAGATTAAGAACAACTGATACAAAAACAAGATGGATCTTGAATGTATAGATATAACAATATATATATAAATCCGTATAATTTTATGCATTATATGCCGTATTGTGGATGAGATAGAACGACATTATTCCGGTCATACGGAAAGGAACATGGGCCAACTTAATCAGCCTACACGACGGGTGTTTAGACATGTACACTGTGGTTTCCAAGGGTGAACGCAAAGAGATCGGAGGGTTCGGGCTCGATTCACTAGTACTTTGAAAACCTCATCTAACCCGTATACGATGTTTCATACATTTGTCTTTTTATTTGATCATTTAATCCACATTCAATTTAGTTTTGACGGTTTTATTTACATCATCTATTCGGACTTCGTCAATTCTTAGCACATGAGCGCATACGCATGCATGTGCATGTAGCTAAAGGCTGTTCATGCATAAATGTAATATTATTTGACTTCTTCGGTATATATCTCATTGGTCACTCCAGTAATGCTATTCGTATACCAACATTCTAGTTAAAAGAATCTGGAAGCATATACATGTAAACTTTAATCAAATGCATAGATCTTTGACTTTTTAAATACGAACATACAAAGCAATATCATTGCATGAAATTTTCCTCGTGAAGTTGTTCTTTTGGCGGTTGCTGTGGAATCATGAATATTAAAAAAAAATATCATATTTGATTTATTAATGGTAAAAATTCCAAACCATGAAACTAAATCACACGCGAAAATATTTTGTTACACATAGCACGCAGTGTTTCACCCCGTCACATCGTAGACTTAGATTGTTACATGTACGTGTCACAGATTATCTTGTATTTTGATAGAACGTACAATGATGTAGTTTCATGTAACACTGATCGAGCTAACCTTTTTTTTAATAAATTACAGGTGTTAAAGACCAGTCTAAAGCATAGTCATATGCACGTGTATGTTTTATGTAACGTCATTGGCAGCCTTGTGACATGACGTCAATGTTCATGACGTGATGATTTGACGTCGCTAATTTTGTCATTAATGAATCTACATGGTGCCTCATTCAAAGTCGCATATCTCTTAAATACTTTATCCTACGGCTTTAATATTTTGTAAACGTGATCTACACACCATAAAGTAAATAAAAATGTGAAAAAGTGAAAATGTGATTTTTCCTCATCTGGGCCCATTTTGTCAGTCGCCGTCACATATAAAGTCATAATGGCTTCCCCAATAAATATATTACAACTCTGTACAGTTCCTGGTAATGTGTAAACTAGTTCTTTATGCAGCCCTAGTTACAGGTCTCATTACAGTTCTAATTAGCCTTGCACAGCTGGAATATATATAGCTAAATCCTAAATCAAGAATATTGTAGAATCTTCTACTTCTAGAAATATGTTACTAAAAGCAGTCAACAAATAAAAACATAAAACTTTTCAGAAATATATCATTCTGGATTCCTACTTATAACCAACATGTTTACAATAATGTATGTTTATACATGATAATATTCCAGAAAAAATATATAACCTAGATTAATTATATAACGATAGCAAGTATTACTCATATAGGTATAGGAGTTATCTCCCGTATCGAATAACTACATGTATTTAGTGTCATACATAAGACAGCATAGTATAACTTTGTTGTTTTAATCCAATGACTGTCTACTTCTGTAAAGGAATACAATCTTGCAGCTGGAGATATTGCGAAGGATAATGAAATGTCGTTACCTTTCACGCATACAAGAATTTGTACTAGTCATTTGTCTACCTAGATAAAATTTTCGGGAGGAACAGGCCTAGAACAAAGTCTCATTTGGTATGAAAATATCTTAGAGCATAAGAAACAAAATTAGCCAGAGACACACGCAAGATCTCTCTGTTTATCGGAAATATACGCATTTTTCAAAATGACCGCCAATGATATATGATATGTTCTCCTTTTCTAATAAATCTATATTAATAGAGGGCCATAGGGAAAATATAGTGGATATTGGTTTTACAAAGCAAACTATTATTTTTCAGTTTCCTTTTATTTCATAGTCAAATTGCGAATTGTAGCCAAACAATATTGAAGAGTTTCCATAAAAGTTGAAATAACTAAACAAGGACGGGAAATGATGATGCTAAAAGCCCTCCCAGGGAAAAACGTTTGATTCCAATATACTACTGATATATTTGTATCAAACAAAACATGATGTCTTTTGATATTGCAAGCATTCACCTAGGGCTAAAAGTAGCGTTTCAGTAAATCAATGACTTCAAATTTACACAAAATTATACTGTTAACTAACTTATTTTCGGGTGTAATTACAAGTCGTCTTTTATGGAGTAACAATAAAATGTGAACACTATATATTTAAAGATATGTTTGCTGCAGATTTTAATCTTAACAGTGTCTGGCGTCTGTTCCGCAGCTGTACAGTATTAATTGTGTCTCAATTTTTTATAATAATTTAGATTGGTTAACGTTAATATAAGGATTGGCACACTTCATTTGCACGAGATTAGTATTCTTCATCAGTTATGGTAAGCAACACAATTGATAATCAATCCTTAATTGTTGGCTTAAGTTGTAATAAAATAATGTCGAACGAGATATTCACTTTGAGAAACATTAAACGTTCAGTTTTAGTTTCTACATCTGTACACCGTTTTAAACTCATATATGTTTTTTTCAGGGTAATGCACTGTTAGTGGCAACTATTTGTTGTCATAGAGAAATTGTGGAACTCTTGTTGAGCTATGGAGCAGACCCTAATTCGGTGAGTATTTCTGCCATCAATGTAATTTTTTTAATCTTCAATATAATGATGCAGTTATACAAAAATAAACAATTCTTGGTATTACGTTCTGGATCTGAATAGTTTTGGTATACATCTACATACACGATATATTGGTTTAGTTTATAACGCCATAGACAGTTTATGCAATGCTATTGTTACACAAACTAGTGTCATATATATAATCACCTGCTGGAAAAAAAACCTTTCAGTTATTGAGACAACTGCTCTCACATTTTGCTACGTGTTATTGAGCACTGAGTGTTTAATGTTTAATTGATTTGTTCCCTGTAATAATAAATATGCGTACCATTTCTGTGATCTCAGCCCTTTACAAGTCGACACCCATTTTGCCTCCATCTAATTATATATAAACGTACATTACAGTTATCATTTGTTCAAGCTGCAGTATCTATGACAGCGACATTGCTTTGTGTATGTTTACCTCTATAGTGAACAGTACATGTAAATACTGTCACTAAACCCAGAACGTATTGTTTATTGATACGTACAGTGCCACTAAGCCATGCTAATTGCACAACTCAGCATTTTACCCAATTATAATTATAAGGCCAAAACTTTACCAAAACAATTTCATCCCGGACGAGCCCTCAACTTGTCACAAAGTTGACTAATATTATTTATATTTTTCCTGGGAACTTCTTCTTGGGTAGCAGTGTTTTAACTGTGACATAAAAGGTATACATTGGTATACATTTAACAATTTAATAAGCATAAAATATATGTAAATATCATAATGTGTTCTATGTGTTGGGCACCAACGGCTCTTACGATTATACAGTTCATGAGTTTATCTCCGTGCATCGCCCATGATCCAGCGCGTCCCGCGTAAGCGTTCTCATATCTTGAATCATCTATGTCACTTCACTACTATACCATGATACGAAATAGTCTTTCGTCACATATTTATGTAGACTTCTAGTCCAGATTATCACCGAGCACACCTAACGTTGGTGTTATTCGCTCCATCACCTTCCGTCGTCTCTTTTGTCTCTGCTTCCCGCGTTGCGCCCAAGCTGGTCATACTGTTTCTTGTTTTCCTCACGTTTTTCCACTTATGGAGGTAACTCTCCTTGACTACATTTTATAGGAACCACTGCAGAGTTCTGACCACGATAACATGTATCTCCAAGGTTATGTCTTTTACAGCTATGGTCCACCCACACACACATATATATATCAATATTAAAGTTAAAGTTCAAAAGTTAAAAAAGCAACATTTAATTGATTAATTTCAACCTGTGGATATTTGGAGACTTCGTGGCCCCAGAAAATCTTAATACACATTCAAAAGAGGAATTTAAAAATCAAGAATGGACATGTTTCTTGTTACTTAATACATTGAAAATGATATAGTCAAAACAGATATTACACCATGTGTTCATAGCAATCATTGAATATTAATACAGATAAGATAACAATTAGTCCAGAGACGTTGGAAATGAATGTTATTACAAATAAAAAAATGAAAGTGCATTAAAGCAATAAAGCAACAAAGAAGAGAGTGAACGCGAGAGTACAGAAGGATGTTATAAAAATGACATAAATTATATAAAAAACACAATTAAAAAACAAAAAAAGGTAAAGCTATATATAAAACGTAAAATGTCATTAATATCGAGACAATGGACCTCAATGAGAAGGCTCACCACCCTTTGGCTCTCAGACATACTGGTTGTTCCATTTTACATTTTAAAACTGCATGTTAACCATGTCAGTACCAGACGTTTTAATATATTGTGTAAACATGTATTTGTGTAAATAAAAAAATAATAATTTAAAACAAAAAGCGTGTTAAGGAACTTTCTTTGCGAATGGTATATTGAACACCACATTTCATGAACATAATAATAGAAGGAAATTAACAAAAAATGTTTTAGCCAAAAATTTCAAAAATCCGTATGCTTAGGAAAAAAATAAAAAGGTGAATTTATCAGTGTGGTAATATCAATAACTGAAGTGTAAAAAAAGTAAATTATATTTAGCACACTGAATTACTTCTTAATGTTTAGCATATAATAATAATCATCCTTTTATGTGTATGTACAAATAACAAACTTATCTGTACGATGTACCTAAAATTTGTAATAAAACGTAACATCGAATTAAAAACCAAATTAAAGCAAAGATATCAATATAAGTTAAGACAAAAATAAAACATTATACATTACGAAAAACTCAATTCCAATGCATGAAAATACATTAATAAATGTCCAAAAAAATACAATTTTCAGTGTTTAGTTCATTGTCTTTCTTCTGTCTTCCGTCTTCTTAGTAGTTGGTTCAGGGTAGTTGTTGTGGTCATTGTAGTATTGATGGCGGACGTTGTAGTGTAATGGATGATGTTTGCTGCTGCTGTATTCTTATTACTGATGATGTGGCACTGGATATCATAATAGTGGCTTAGCTCCGTGAAGTTTTCTCGTCCGCGAATTTCAAGATCCCATCGCACGTCTCGGCGCCAGTATAATATTCTAAAATTGAATGTTATTTATCAAAGTTAGTTGACTGTGTCCTTAGGTGCTATAGGGTAGAATGTAGGCTGCATGGTTGCTTGTTGCAATGAAGACTGGACTTCCAATATTGTCATCGAAATTTTATTTTCATTGCTTATACATATGGATATGTATATTGTATCAACCATACATATTTCGATATGAATACAACACACACTATATGCCGTGCCAGACATTGTGTGCCGAAATGGTCCTCACCCCAAGATGAGGCGGTGCAGACTGCTCCTCTGTCTCTCTAAACCCTCTTTTAAATGCAGTGTACCTGTTTGTCAGAATAGATACGCCACGGAGAATAAATGTCGGTACAACATTATATATAAACGAGGAACCTATCTACAACCTGACTGTTACGTCGCTGACAACTGACATGTACACTTTTGCCCTGGAGACGTACTACACGAATGTCTTAGACACAAGACATGCAGTCTGGGAGATTTTAATGTTTCAAAATTTACCAATAATACTACATGTTCTCTGATGATAAAGTTTTCGTATGACTGTAATCACCCAATATAGTTTGTTATATATATAAATGTTATGCCATAGTTTGAAGAGATCTAATCAGTTCGAACTATCATGAATCAAATTTAATAAAACTGTGTCTAATTGTGTAAACTATTCTCTGATTTCAGCAAACACACGATTAACTAAAGCAATATTTTCCAAATTAGTTATTTGATATGTATAACATTTACGTTCAATCGAGGGGTTACGGAGAGGTACACAAACACATCAAATTACTATAAAAATTATACAAATTATACCCATACAATTCCATTGAAACGGGTTCGATACAATATTCAATAAAGTAATTCCTAACGATAGCCGGTAATGAGGAAATCGTTCTTGTTTATTGTGGTTATCATTCTCGAGCAACAAGTATGTATATTCTATATTTCAATACGTTTTAAAATTTATAGGGTCGCGACAGATGTTAACTAACCGTAAATACTACACTGATCCATGCATCTTAAAAATCCAAAAGAAGAAAATAGATAAAATGTTTTGTTCAATAACGGTGATCGTCGAACATTTCCTGACATCGTCATAATTACATTGCAGTACTTTACTATTTTGGCCGTGCGGCAAAAAAATAAAATTGTAGTTAATCCTTGATTTTAACATAGTTACTGTTATATAAACACAATGTTGCATTTCTGCGACGTTGTAACTTCAAATTAGGCCATCGATATATCCTCTGATGTTATGATACTATTTTTTTCCGGAAACGCAGTGATAAACTTAAGAGTTGTTTCAATACTGCTCATCATTTTGTTCCTCTGATTGTTTCAAGATAGGTTCACTATTTGTAATCGATATCCATTCCCAGTGTACAAATTAATACTACCAGCATTACATTTGACAGAGCCTAGAGGGAATGGATTTTACGAAAACAGAAAAGGAATGGAAATATCTGTATATGAATGTGAATGTACACATTGCGTTTGTATGGTGAAAATCTTCCAACACCTACTTAAGAACATATAACGTAACGGAACCGAAAGACGACAAATGTGTTGTTGTTCACCTCTTTACAAATTGGAATGGGAAATAAGACACAAATATAGAAAGCAGATTTACAATTTATCTAATGTACAGGAAGGCACACGTTTCAGGAATGATGCTGTCTTCTCTCCTGACTATCGTTTATTTCTATATGACGGTTGACTTATCTAAATTGACAGACTAATCCGAGATATGTCTTGTCTTATTTTCCACCAACAGCAATACCCAAAAGCAAAATAATTTTGCGCATGTTGAAATATGCTATTGATACCTTCAGTGGTGTTTTCGCTCCATAATCTGCTAAGTCATGCTTGTTCGACGTTAGTGGTGGCGGTACTTAAATATTTTGATCATCCGTTGGCCACCTGACTTGCGACCTAGACAGACCTCCCTGCAAACAATTGATTTGTGTCATTATGAGCCATATATGCTGCATCATTCTAGGGCTGTTATGCTCCCGAAGTCTTATTTCATATTTTCCTGATAAATCACCATGACCGTCTGGACGCTAATGATTAATAAACGGCAAGGACATGACAAAAGATACGGATTATGGAATATACTAAAACAACAAAATGATTAAATTGAAAACAATAGTAGCAATTACTTTTTATTTTACATATTTAAATACTGATATTGATATATGTTTCAGTCTTAGATATCAGCATATGCTAGGACAGGTTTGCTTCAATATTATGAATGTAATTTATTACAGTATTAGTCCAAAGATTTATGATGTTAAATCGGCCTCTTAAAAAATCTGAATTGGCCCAAATCATATTTTTTTAAAGACCGATTTAACATCAGAAGCATTAGGCGAATGTGATTGTGTTTTCTCTCGGATTGAATGTTACAATACTTTAAAATAAGACAGATTTTCGTCCCTGTTGTAATATTTACGAATAGATACAAAGCAAGCGATGCCTTTCCCAATAAGGCTGTCAGTAATGGATTATATAACAACAACATCCTTGGTCAAACTATTAACTTATCCGCCTTGGACACGGAATTGACTGTATGCAATCTTCCTCTCCGTAGTGATTTCAGGAAGTAGTGTGCTCCTGTGTGTGGAATCTGCTATTCGATAGGAAAATATCTACCAGTTTTAGGGACGTTCCGAACAGTGATCGAATGCGCCGTTCGCTCTGACCACGGCGTATTTGTTGAGATTGTACTTAGTTCTGTTTGCGGAAAGCTTGATACCGGGTGAAAATCAAAGTTTGCACGGTAGGATATATGTCGATACGTTCTCGTACTGAATAACATGAGATTTCATAAACAATCAAGTGGTTAGCTTAGATTGTTAACAATTTCAGTCCATCTCCGTTAGATTGTGACTATATGATACTTATAAATTAATATCGCAACAGTATTATATTTTTGATATAAAAAACCCATGTATATGCAGGCATAGCCCTATTTGTTCTTTATCTAATCAGCTGAACGTAGATCAAGATTTTTTTTCCTAAGACGTATATGTACATTTGCCTACTTACAGTACAGGTAATCTTGAGGATCCAAACATCTGTTTTAGTTTACTTCGTATAGTAGTAGCTCCTCAAAACATTTACAAAGACGTATAGTTGTGAATGATGACATCGGTTTTATCGACATTTTTGTGATCGAGTTGAAGTTGTAGACGCTTTTCAAACATTTTAAACTTAAAACAATATAAATTATTTGTGCCATTTCTTAGCTTTGTAAAATGCCAAGTCGGTGGCATCGTGACATTAGATTAACAGTTATAACAATTTGTATAATAAGACCATTACCCTTTGTAATGCTGACTATATAAGATATACTTTACACAAGTATTACCGCTCGAACTTGGTCTAATTATATAATTGTAAAAAAAGTCATTTTTAGGAGGTAGGGATATAGAAAGGCTAATTTCTCAAAAACTCCTCGGTCAATATTCTTTATATTCTTTCATCGTAACCCATACAACGATCTTATTATGTGGACAAAAATTCAAGAAAATTAAACAACATATTGTTTGAAATCATGTATTTAAGTTGAAATTTAAATGGAAAATATGACCTTTCTTAGGCCTCATTTATACGCATTCGCGTAAAAATTTCGCAATTAATGTATATTCAAGAGTGGAAACGACATTGAGGTCATTGATGTCCATATAAACTTACATATTAAAGATAAGAAATGTTGTTGTTTGTAATATTGCAGTCAATTACCAAGCTTTGAAAATGTGTGTGTAAACTTGTATTTTAAGTAAAACAGGTTGTAAAGTGAGGTGATTAAGATTACAGTATTTTCAAAACCACTTGGTAACATTTCAAATAAAAGCCTTTTAAAACAGTTTCTCAATCATTTCTTTAATGGGCAAATTTTTAGGCCTAACTGTATCGAACCACCTTTAAGTAATAACCCCAGCAACTAAATAGTATTCTTAGGGACAGAGACCGGAAACTATTAAGCAATTAAGAGTGACCAGTGACTAGACCTTTTCTATCCAACCGTAAATAGCTTCTGTCCATCCTGTGTACTGTTATCAACATGTAGCTCTTTAGTCTCGGTAATTATTAAGTATATTTTAAAGTATGTTGCTCTCTAAGATCGTGGCTTCAAATCAATGAGTACATCCTTTATACATATAAGTCCTTAGCGTTTCTCTCCGTATAAAATCTAGATCGCATGGGGTCCGATGGGTTGCTACTTATCTACCTCTCATTTTTTGTTATTTTACCCATATATTCTCCCACATCATTTCCCCCTTTTGAGTATAGGTGTTGCATCATTAACTTCAACTTTACTTATTGTCTTACTGGCTTAATGATGTCACGGTCTATAGTTTGAGACGTTTCCCATTTCCCTGCTTTATATAATTCAATTAACTATACTTTTTTTTGAAAATCACTGTTCCAGTTGATCTGTTAAATATATTTCAGATAAGGGGGTTCATTGGCACAATCTGTAAAAATAGCAATCAATAGACATAACTGCACCATCGCATGCACAAGCCTTATTTGAATAAGTTATATGTGATATCACTGTGCATGCTATTTTTTTTCAGTAATTTATAGTAATGAATTAAGCTGTGAATTATTGAAATGGACAGACAAACATGTTGTTGTTGTCCTATGTATGTTTATATGGAAACATACTTGTATAAATCACTTTGTATTACTATTGTAGTAAGAACTTAAATGTGAAATAAAATTGTTGAACACAATTTCGCTTTGTGATCTGACCTATGTACTATGTTCACAGCACTGTAAATGCGGTCATAATGGCACATCCTGTATAAAAACTATACTCGATGTATACATATATACTTTATTTGGATTTGCATTTAGACGTATTTTGCCACATCGGTGCATATCAAAGTCATCGAACGAAATGGCAAATTCAAATAAGTTGCTGAATCGAGCCAATTCTGATCACCTGACATATGCATCTGGACATGTAATGGAAGGAGCAATCCTGCTGACCCTGTTTAATGGGCAAGAATAGTACATCGCCCCTTGTTTTATCAAGGGGAAACATAAGCGTCCGACTGGGACAAAGTTGCCGATCATTCTCCTTCGACTCAATAGAGATTGTGAAGGCAGGATTAGTGAGTAGGTAACAGAGCTATATCTGGCCCAACGAAGCACAAAAAGTGAATAGATGGACATCACTCCTTCTACGGCCTGAGGCAAAAGCAAGGAGGAAGTCAAATGTAAAAACTTCAATGGAGACCGACACCAAAGGCTCCTAAGGAGCCCTTTTCAGTAACACAAGTGCTAGATTCCACTGTGGAGCTAACTGCCGTACACTAGGCCTGAACCACCTAATCAAGGCACACAAAGAGTTGACAGACCCTCTGGTCTACCATGAGAATACAGTACACTGGAAATAGCCATGCGATAGCCTGCAATAGTAATAGAGGCAAGTTTGCGTTCCCTAAACAAAGGGATTCCGCTATCAGCTGTGCAGAGGCCTTGACCTTATCAATCTTCCTGTCGATACAACAATCACAGACAATGCAATCACGATGCAAGCTGACACGTCTTAAGGAAAGCCTGACTGAGAGAGGCCTCCTGAGAAAGCTTCCACGCTCTTGAATGGACCTTCCGGGACCGAGGCTGGCGCAGGATATTGGTTCTGAGTGGGAAAATCAGAGGAATATCCACCAACAAACCAGGATTGTCTCGGTCACAGGGGCGCTATCAGAAGGAGGAGAAAATGATCCTCCCGAAACTTCTATTAGAACCCTGTCCACCAGGTTGAATGGAGGGAATGCATAAGCAAGCATGTATCCCCTCCAAATCTGGAGATAGAGCGTCCACAGCCTAAGTCATTTGGTCTGCCACCGGAGAGATAAAAGTGGACAATTAGTGTCGAAGTGGCGAAAAGGTCTATATGAGGTCTGTTCCACACCTAGCAAATGCCATCGAAGATCGGGAGATTTAGCTGCCTTTCTGTCACAACCGGCTTGCGGCGCCTGGAAAGAGTATCCGCCAGAATATTCAACCTGTCTGGAAGATGCATGACTAAGAGAGTCAACCGCATTTCCTGACAGAAGAGAAGAACACGAATAACGAGGGCACAAAGGACGTAGGACTTTGCCCCCCATCCTTTCTCTCCAGATACGCGACAACCGTAGACACACAATCCACCTTGGAATGTAGAATCTTCCGAAAAGCCTGCAAAGCCAATCAGACAGCCTTATCTCCAGCACGTTGGCCGTCGAGGTAAGCCCCCAAACCTGTCATCGCTCCAACGATTCCTAGACTCGGTGGAGTATGAGGCAATCGTCGAAATAGATGTGTACATTTATTTTCCTGGAGTGTTGAAATCCTACGCCAACCTGCAGCAGTTTGATGAAAACCAAAGTAACAGTCGTGATACCGAAAGGATTCAGTTTTGTGGTATTGAGCTGTGATATAACACCGTGCCTTCAGGACAAAAAAAATAAAGGATAATAATTCGAACACAGTGGTACATTTCGTTCTGGCACGAGCCGAACATTTATGAAAAATTCTATGTTTCCAGTTGTTCACTAAAAGAGAGTGGATTATAACGGTTCTAACCACGTTCTAGTTGTAATTGGGGCCGAGATGGCCGATTGGTTTAATGTCTCGACATATTTCCACAAGCCCTCCACCTCTGGTAAGCTTGTTCGAATTTACAGGGGCAGTTTCCAGTTTACACAAGGGTTGGTTCAATTCGAAATGACTGTTACAAGGTGATTTGTCCATCATTTTTTTTTACTTGTGATGTAAATTATGACATTTATCGAATTTTAGGGGGAAAAAAGCTGAAAATTTCATTGTTTTCCCGTCATTTCACAAAAAGTGAGAAGACGTAACGTCATTATTATGATTTACTCGTATTCAGCATGTTTCAATCATATTTAAAAATGTTTTTATTTGCCCCTGTGTATTGTCTGGTTCTCTATCTATGCGCGTGTATACGAATGTGTCATTTTGGCCATTTTGTGTTATTTTTTTTTATGGGGGGGTCCCTCTCTTTTTCCGACCTCATTGATGCGATCTATCTTTTTATAGTACACATATGTTTACAAAAGGGTTGGTTCAAATCGAAATGACTGTTACGAGGTGATTTGTCCATCAGTAGTTTTACTTGTGATAAAAACTATGACATTTATCGATTTTTTAGGGGAAAAAAGCCGAAAATTTCGTTGTTTTCCTGTCATTTCACAAAAGTGAGAAGACGGTACGTCATTATTATGATTTAAACATATTCAGCATGTTTCAATCAAATCACAAAATGTGTTTATTTGCCTCTAAATGTTGTCTGGTTCTCTGTCTATGCGCATATATGCGAATGTGTCATTTTGGCCATTTTTAAGGGGGGGGGGGGTGTCCCTCTCTTTTTCCGAACTCATTGATGCGATCTCTCTTTTTATAGTACACATATGTTTACACAAGGGTTGGTTCAATTCGAAATGACTGTTACAAGGTGATTTGTCCATCATTTTTTACTTGTGATAAAAATTAGGACATTTATTGATTTTTTAGGGAAAAAAAGCTGAAAATTTCACTGTTTTCCCATCATTTCACAAAAGTGAGAAGACGTAACGTCATTATTATGATTTAATCGTATTCAGCATGTTTCAATCATATCAAAAATGTGTTTATTTGCCTCTGAATGTTGTCTGGTTCTCTGTCTATGCGAATATATCATATTGGCCATTTTCGATATCTGAAATCCAAGATGGCCGCCATATGACCCTCATGGGACATTAGTTGTCAATGGCAACAAGCATAAAATGAAACTAGACATCATACCGGTCCTAAAGAAAACATGTTTCGAAAAACTGCCTGAGGGGTACATGGGAACCTATTTCTCCTCCCCCACTAATAGACTTTCCCTGTTCACCCCCATTAGTAATTATGCAAATTATAACCATATTAATATCAATATTCTTCTTCAATGCTGTCCTGACTGTAATGAAACTATAAACAGACAATTACATCATGATGTTCACCTATATATTGGTAAATCAAGACGTTTTAATCTACATATGATTTAAAATTACCATGACATAAGCTTTTCGAAATAAGCTTTTGAAATTTAAAGAATCGGATTTTTTTTTGGTGTTCTTTTTCTCAAAAATTATGCAATGTTAACTATATAACATTTGAATAACATTGTATATATTCTACTCTACTTATCCTCTGACAAAGATATACTTGGAGTATTTTGTTGAGTATGGTTGTTTTGATACTGTTACTTTGTTCTATTCTTTATACAGCATACACATATTCTATTAAAAGTATATACTTGTATATTTTCAGTTATTTTCAAGAAAGATTGAGAGCAATGACAAGAGTATATATATATATACATAGACTGTTGGTTATTATCTGTCATTATCTGAGTAACATGTGGTCTAATTAGTTATATAGCATGTTCTTGTAAATAAATAATAGCTGTATATATATTACGTGTGATGTGTGAATAGAGTATGCAAAAGAGTTATCTCCCTTTAGTTGTCGTAAAATTTCATTTCAAAACTTAAATACAATATCTATATTTGATGTAAGTTTAAACTATTACTTTTCCCACCATTGGAGATAATTTATATAGGCTTTGCCTGTTATTTAATCCATTTGACTTGAAACATCTTTGTCAATTAAATTTGTTGAAATGAAATGAAATGACAATGTGTTTCTCAAGTTGACAGCGATATGACAAACCCAGGTTTACTTCAGGTTCTGATGCAAAGAATTCCTTTCATATCGAAGTACCTTATGACCATAGAACTTATCCAAAGACACGTGAGTTATTGCTTTATTTCCGAAACATGCGCACTTTTCAAGATAGCTGTCATCCTTAGCCAATGTTCGAATACAAGATGGTAGGTGTAGTACATTTTATTATATCCTTCCTGTATACATTGAGTCGTTCAATATAATAGTACTCATGGGGTTTCTTACATTTGGTCATAGCTACTGCCACCAGGTGATGTTACAACCTGTTTGAACCAGACGTTTAACTAACCCTAGGTTAATGCTTGCAATATCAAAAGACATTATGATTTGTTTGATACAAATATATAAGTAGTATATTGGAATAAAACGTTTTTAAGGGGGGGGGGGGGGGGGGCTTTCAGCATCAGTATTTCCCGTCCATGTTAAGTTATTTCGACTCATATGGCAACTTTTCAGTATTGCTTGGCTACAATTCAATTTTACTATGAATTGAAAGGAAACTGAAAAATAAGTAAATCATATAGGGCTTTGCAAAACCAATATCCACTATCATTTCTTTATGCCACTCTACTAATATAGATTTATTAGAAAGGGAGAACATAGCATATATCATTGGCGGCCATTTTAAAAATGCGTATATGTCCGGTAAACAGAGAGATATAGGTGTGTATTTGGCTTATTTTGTTTCTTATGATCGAAGGTACTTTTATACCGACGGGGACATTTGCATCATGACTTGAAGTCAAAAGTCACTTAACCGGCCTGCTATACAAGTTAGACAAACCTATATTATATAGTTATCATCGCATTCGTTTAGTTCAATACTTGTTAAGTAGTCAACATAAAGGCTGTAGTGTAATGAATGTAGCGCAAACCTAATTACTTCAAACATTATTACATCAAGTGTGAATGCTATCACAGTATTTCCCCCTTTTCTTGGTCTCTTTTACCTTTATTTTCATGTATATTACGAGGTGTCTCGATTAGCGAATCTTTACACACAGTAAATCTAATTGGTGTTTTCTAATATATAACACCTAACATTTTAACGTAGTAGTCAACCGTTTGTGATGGTGGTAGTATGTTCTCGTTTAGATTTCGCTTTGCTGCAATTGTCGATAAAATCGTTTAAAAGTAGCGTTTCAGTAAATTAATGACTTCAAATATACACAAAAAATATACTGTTAACCAACTTATTTTCGGGTGTGATTACAAGTCGTCTTTTGTGGAGTAACAATAAATCGTGAACATTATAAATCTAAAGTTATGTGTGCTGCAGTTTTCATAGAAACGAGAAAGAAAAGCTTTAAATATGATATGTTCAAAACATTCTCTCCAAGTAGTGTTCTGCTACTCACAATTTGACTTTTTCAGAGTGATTATATTAATTATAAAGTGACTATTCCAGATATGTTTTCATCTGAGCACATGAAGGAATAATGAACAAATCTTATTAACAGTGTTTTAATACTGTGTTGTTTCAAAAGTTTATAAATGGTTATACAAACAATAATTGTATATTTTTGAGAGCTTTGTTCATCAAAAATTATGGTTTTCAGAATTATACATGCAATAAAAACCTTGTAAAATGTTTTCGCCCACTTATGACTATAAGTCGCGATATAAATTATCCATGAAAGGGAAATCGGGCAAAGACATGAGAAATTTAGTCGCCGCAACAAAAGTTGTTAGATTTACAAAGGAAATTCAGTCGTCGGCAAAAGTCGTTTGGTATAGAAAAGGAAATAGAGCCGTCCTTTAACGTTGTTAAGTATAAAAGAAGATAAGTCGTCCTTATCAGTCGTTAGGTATTGAAAAGTAAATCGAGTCGTCGTCAAAAGTCGTTTGGTATACAAAGGTAATTAAAGTCGTCGTCAAACATGGCTAGGTATAAAAGAAAAGGAAAAGTCTTTGTCAAATGTCGTTAGATGTAATAAAAGAAGTAATTAATACGTTGTAAAAAGTCGTCAGGTAAAGAAAAAGAATTCAAGTCGTCGTCAAAAGTCATTATGGATAAAAAAAGAAATTAAGTCGTTGTGAAAAATTCGTTAGGTATAGAAAAGGAAATTAAGACGCCCTCAAAAATTGTTTGGTATAAAAGGGAAATGAAGACGTCGTCAAAGGCCGTCGCGAAAATAAGTGGGTTACAATATTCAGATGACACCTGATGAAGGCCGTAGACAATGGCCATTGATTAGAATAAGTGCATTAAAAATACAACAAAAAGAGGAAAGATAAGGTTTGGACATATGATCAAAATTTCGAACGATGAAACTTCATTATGTCGACATTGCGTTTAGGTCATCGGGGTGTAGCTTTAGATATCACTTATGTATATCGGGATATTCTAAGAGTAGCATAATCCGAACAGGAGCGGAAATGCAGCTTTATCCATAAATTACATTGATTAGATGTAGCTAGTGCCATACCTGAAAAGTGATGGAACAGATTAAATTATCTTCAGATGATGTGTGCTTATGTGTCCAATATGTACATGTTCATTTCGATCCGCATCAGTGAAACTAGTAAACTCCGATCTCTTCTTTTCTTAATAAAGATGCGTGGTCACGCGCTGACCTCTGACCGGCGTGAAAATACATTTTGACATTGTTTACATTGTGACCTAGGTTTACGCCGCTTCAGTTTTGAATGAGCATTCTACGATGATGCCTATATTTATCGTTGTGCATCAATAACAGAGACACTGACATAGGCTCAAGCCCCCGGGAAAATGCTGAACATACTCAAGGCAGTGAGGTTCGCCACGCATATAAGTATATATCGTTGCAATGATATGGACAGTACCATATATATACGGTGACATACACAGTGGGAAACGATATATTTAATGACAACACGCTTAGATTATAAACACACTGAAATTCATTTACATTAGGCCTAACGTCCATTATCACAGAAACGATTCCGTGGGTGTCAAAGCCCATGGTAATGGATTGTCCTTGAAAAACACCAGCATTTCAAATCGATCTTTCTCTATCTATTTCTCCAATCAAAATCAAAATTTAGTTAATATATTTCAAGAATATCACAGAAGTCTTTCAGTGTTCTGCGACTAGTTCGCACATTTAACACATTTTATTGAGTTCCGAAACATCGTTCTATATGGCGGCATCGCATGCCATAGACACAGCGATTGGGTATCACATAAGATATATTTAAATACCAGCTGCAAACAAATACCAGACGGAAATACAATATTTAGTTACATTCAACAATAATTGAAATAATAGTTTAAATTTGTTTGATTATCCATGTATACTAACTGTTCGGCATTTTCAACAATCGTCTTTTCTTCGAAACCGGACCACTAAATCGAGCAACTGCATCCCACATTCCCTGCACTGCCAGTACTGGGTACTACGTTTTGGCAACGAGAACTGACTGGCTGCTATTCCGCAGCTGCACGAGTAGCTGGTATAATGCCTCAAATTTGTATAATAATGTTTAACCGATTACATAAGATTTGACATTTTTCAATGTAGGGAATTTTACATTGGTTCACGTAATATAAGGAATGGCACACTTCATTTACACGAGATTAATATTATTCATCAGTTATGGTAAACAATAGAATCATCCTTGTACACATCTATAGACAGTAGCGTCGTTAACAGGCAAATTTATGAATACGCAAATTAACGTGCGAGTTCAGTGGGTCAGGGGTATCCCATGGAAAAACATTACGATTTAAAATGACTGTGATTAGTTTTAAGATGTATTTTGGTGATTTTGTGAGCGCCGAAGGCGCGACATTTTGGTGTTTAGGTGATCCGGGGGTCTCCTCCTGGAAAAAATGTACGATTTAGAATGGCAGTGATGAGTTTTGCGATTCAATTTTTTGAAATTGCGTGCGCCGAAAGCGCGTGATTTAGGGGTTTGAGGGGTCCGGAGGTCTCCCCGGGAAAAAATTACGATTTGGAATGGCTGAGATGAGATTTACGATGTATTTGATGAATTTGTGAGCACCAAAGGCGTGATATTTTGTTGTTTTTGGGTCCTTAGTTACCCCCCTCCCCCCCCCCCCGGAAAAGGATACGATTTAGAATGGCAGAGATGAGTTTTACGATGTTTTTCCATGAATTTGCCAGGCGCCGAAGACGCAAGATTTTGTTGGTTGGGGGGGGGGGGGGGGGGGGGGGGGTCCAGGGATCTATTTTGGTAATTTTAAAGTGTTCTTAACTCTTAACACGGTAATTTTTCGATTTAAAGTTACCTGCATTTAGAAATAATAATTGTGAGTATCGTCATACCATTATGCAACACAGCTCGATCTGAACATATCGGATACACACCATCGGCACATTGTTGTGTAACTCAAAATAATAATGAATTGATTGTCTTGCTAAGACACATAAATAAATAAAGAAGCATATAAAATAAAGAAACATATAAAGAAGCACTTTTTGAAATAGTGTAATTCCTTGATTGACATTTTTGGTCTAGTTCGTGTGTATTTAATTTTCATTATTAAAGGTTTGCACATTACGTACGTGCTTAAACGTTTTAGGAAACGTGCCGCACTGCGATTTTTTTAAAAAAATAAAGTACAAAAAATGTGCAGGAGGACCCTTTTTTTCTGGTTTAGTTTATAACGCCATAGACAGTTTATGCAATGCTATTGTTACACAAACCAGTGGAAAGCTTATATATGACGTTTCGATGATTAATACAATATGTTCCTTGTCACTTCCGTCAGACAAATGAGCAAATTTGAAGGTCGATGTGTTCGATATTCAAAATCGATTTTTTTGGCACTGCTGCGTATATAACAATTTATGACAGCGTAGTAATTGAACAATGATGTTCATTTCAATGATATCAATGTTTATATCATTGCAAGAAACATTTTATCGATTTAATCATAAACAAGCAAACCCAAAAACAAAATGTGAGAAGAGTTAAGTCTGCAATAGATCAGTAACTATTGGAAAGAAAGAAACTATGGCACATATATAATCACCAGCCGATAATAATAATCTCTGTCTTTGAGACAACTGCTCCCACATATTCCTATGTGTGTTATTGAACACCCAGTTTTTTTTTAATTTGTTATTGATTTGTTTCCAATAATAATAGACGTGAGTCTTATGTCTGTGATTTCAGCCCTTTACAAATCGATACCCTTTTGCCGCCATCTGGTTATATTTAGAATTACATTTTGCCGCAATCTAATCATATTTATAATTATATTTTGCCGTCATCTAATTATAATTATAATTGCATTATAGTTATCATTCATTGGTGTTTCCAAAAAAAAAAGAAAGTTTCTTTTACACGCAAGAACGGGTTACTGGTATGATGTACTTATCATTAACAGTAGCAATTTGGTTGAATACATTTACTGAGTAAAAATCTGGATGTATGTGATAGTTGGCTCTTACGAGATGTATGCTGATACTTTGCTTTCTCTATTAAATTCCCTCCGATGGGCAGGTGGTAATGAATTGTCTCTGATTACGGCATTCTCGACACTTGTAAAATCATTGTGTATCTGATCCAAGTATTCCAAATGCACCTCCGGCATTAGTATGGTGATATCATATCTGAAACCATACTAGGAAAATCGAAGCCTCGTAAAGTTGATTGATTAAGTGGTCTATAGTAGGTGCCGACATTCATGGACTTTGCTTTCGGTAAATAACGTCCAATGGAAAGGCATTAATCACTTGATCCTGTATTATCTGTGTTAGTGTTATATCCTCTTTTATATATGTATAGACTACACCGCCAGAACGATTCATGTTTCTGCTAACATCAGAATAGCCATATGAGGGATACAGTGATTGGGGCTTCCAAACAAATGTTTTGTTTATAATCTTTCGTCTTGATTCATGTCGTGCGCGACACTGTTTTTTGTAATATTACCATCTGCTTCACTAGACAAATTCGTCAAGTTATTTATAAAAGGGGATTTAGCTTCCATATTGTGGAAAATTGCCTGAACTGGTCTTTTTCTGGTGCCCATTATTTGGATTTCTACCGACTCGTAAAACATTCGGTACGCTGTCCTTACTTGTTTTCAGTATATTGCATAGCCGTTCTGTGAAGGCATTGTCAACCGATTGCTTGTTTCTGCGTTATGAGATTCAATCTTTTTGACGTTGGAAACTTGTGGGTTTGGGCTAAGAAGATAGCTGCATATCTTCCTAGGCATCACATGACTCCTGGATGAAATGTCTTATCTTGGATGCATCACAAATTTTCTCAATTTATTCTTCAACATCTGTTTTCTGTTAAAAAAACCATACACTTTCTACACCGGGTCCCAGTTCTGATATAGGTTTGAACTAAACTATGTCTTTATCTATACACGAAATAATTTGTTTGGTTATCGAAATATTTTTGTTTGCTTTTTAAGGCTTCTTGGACACCTGAAAACTCGAAGTTTGATAACAAACTCTATCCGTATCTACGTAAAAATCCGCTTTTGAACAGTCTAATATGACAAAGAGTGTTTGCATATTAATTTTTCAATTAATTTGTTAACATCTTTGTCGTTCATGAGAGTACTAAAAACAAACATCGCTTTTTCTAAACAGTTTTAAATAGTATCATAAGCAATAATTTCAAAGTAGTTCATATATCTTAGTTCCTCGACAAAATTTTGATTGTCAGCACCCCCGCATTTTCTCGTCATCATTTTGTCAGCAGTATATTGATTACAGCAAAATGGAAATGTTTAAGATTGGAAATATGGGTTTGTACATTAATTATTTACATAAAGAAGTAATAAAACAAAGCATGTACATAATCTAAACTAATAAGATAATGCAAAGTCCATGCACCGCCTACAAGGAGACCCCCTAGGCCTATCGTTACACTTGATCGTGGTCATATATTATGTAACGTTTTATCGAATATTACATGTATATCTAGATACATCTGTTTTTGACAGTTATATTTCTATGAACACGTATAAGGAACATGTGTACAACATAAACAACAACCAGTCTCAACTGTTAGTCCGGGATCGGACAGCACAGGGGAAAAGGTGAGGCATGGAGTCTAACCCACCTTTACTGATAGTCTTACTGGCTTAATTATACCACGGGTCTATAATTTGAGACATTTTCCATTTTCCTGCTTTATATAATGGAATTTGTACTATTGTTTTTGAAAACTTCCTAGAAAATCACTGCTCCACTTGACCTGTTAACTAAATTGCAAATAAGGACTCATTGGCACAATCTGTAAAACTGATTTGTATTTAGAAGTACATGTACTTTAAAAGGTGGTGTTCAAGCTAATGTTAAAAATCCCATAGAAACTGCCCACATCCCAATTTTCTTGGACCTTTGCATATTGAAAGTACTACTAGTTGTTCCTTAAAAATGACACTTCTTTTTCCTTTTGTGATTTTGAAAAGGCCCAAATGACCTGAATTCTTTGTAGGCATTTTCATTAAAACTACCAGCCCAAACATGCCAAAAAAGGGTTAGCCTTTGTGAAATATTCTATATTTTTTATTCATAATTCATTTGAGTAGATCGTATACTTTATATTTAAGACATTTCTTTTAGATTTTTAACGGCAAATTTAGTTTGAAATAATATTTTTTTATGAAGAAAATAACACTATTTTGGAAAAAACCTAAAACGAAACATTGCTCTTTGTCAATTCATATTACCCTGTTACTGGTTTTGTCCACAATTCTACTCCAAATTAGAAATACTCCTATGACATTTTCTGTCTATGTGTAAATTAGGTTCAAAATTAAAATCCGGAAAAACAGTTGTATAGTGACTTAAAAATAAAGAGTGCATGTAGCAATGGACCATTTCTTTGTTAGTATACCTAGTTATACATTTCCATTTCATGATTCCAGTGTCCGATATAAGTGAAAATCAGTGTACAATAATAGTTTTTAATTTCTAATATCATGGTAACACGTTTTAAAATATTGGTTGCCATGGTAACAAAAATGAGGCCTCTGAGATAGTAACAGTTTTAATTACATTGTTGCCATTGCTTCGAGATAAAAACCGTCTGATTGCTCAATATTAAGATTCTAGCCTTTGTGGTGCTGGTATTATTTTTAAATTATATATATTTTATTTTAAAATCAATTGTCACTCTGTTTCCCCTCTTTAAGCATATTTAATTTAAAATAGTTTTTATCTACATCAGAGAGATAATTTCAATTTATATCTTTTGCGTTTTCCAGAATTTCATTTTTTTGAAAAAAAAGTATCTGTTATGTACGGTGGCTGGGAGCGGACATGAAATAAATAAAATTATTGCGTTCCCACGCAATACTATTTCGTTCCCACGCAATAATATTTCGTTCGAACGCAATAGTATTTCGTTCCCACGCAATACTTTTTCGTTCCCACGCAATAATATTTCGTTCGAACGCAATAGTATTTCGTTCCCACGCAATAATTTTATTTATTTCATGTCCGCTCCAAGCCACCGTAGTTATGAGATTATACCTATAGCATGATTTTAAAATGGTTTAAAAGTGTGGACAAAATCGAGATCATGCCAAATATTTCGAGCAAATTAAATATCCTCAATTTTTATCCTGACAAAAATTTGATTTATTTTTGTGCTTCAAAATCAATTTGTCGTAAAAATAATTCGCAAATATCATTATAAATGGATATAAAATGAAGAATAAAGTATCTTTTATTATCAAAAATAATTATCTTTTTTAAATATGTTCAAAAGATGGCCATAGCCCAAAGTGATTTTAGAAAACATAATTTCACGCCCTTTATGTCTTTTATAAAACATACAAAATAAATAAAAAAAAACACATAAAAAGTAGTTATGTACCTAGACCTCTAACACTGCAAGATTTGAAAAATATCGACGCATGGGCGGATTTTGCAACCCCACCATTAAAGTAAATTAAGTTACATATACCGTTACTGGTAGACCCTAAAAAGATGAGTATATCATACATACCCGTCTCATTCATATCGCTGAGTAAGATTTTTTTTTTATTCTGTAGTTAAAGACAACATAATATTATGTCCCTTAAATACAGACGCCGACCGGGGGTATGAACTATTCCTTCTACATTTCTGTAATATCAATGACTCTTCTTAACGGAAAGGTTTTCGATCGCAATACCCTACAACTTAAACTAAGAAGAATACAGAAGGATGTCAAAAATGATAAATCTGCTTGCGACCATATATGAGAACAAAGAGAACAAAATATTCGATTTCGATGGTACAGTGCCATGCCGTAAGCCTGGCAAAACTTTGCCACCAATGCAATGTTTGATTTATTGCCATTTCAATGTAAATTGCTTAAACCTCAACCTTTAGATATTTTTTTCAACATAACCCCATGATGGTCCTTATGAATCCAGAAAATACATCATTATTATGTGAGTTAATGTTGCGTTTCATTTAGTTGTTCATTGCTTTATTTGTTGTACATTGTAATACATATTTCAACATGACGGATATCGATGTCGTCGCAATGTTTAGGTGTTCTGCGTTTGAGTGCACTAGTTGACACGAAGGCCTTTAATTGTAAATCTCGGACTTTTGGTACTTTTCTTACGTTTTATTGATATGTTACATATTGAACATGTAATGATCAAACAATTGGAAATATGCATTGAGCGAAAACATACATTTTGATGATAGGATTATCACACATCTGTTCTGGTTATGTTTTGTATTAATACTACTATTGATGTGGTCATTAGTTGCTGATGAAATAACAATGATTTTACCTATATTCACATGGAAAACACCTTAAGTGAGTAAGGTGTTATATATTGGTGGGATAGATGAATTGTATCCCACCGTTTTGCTTGTTGCAGTATGCTTATCTGCTCCCGAGTAGTCTCTCAAGGAAGGTTGAAATCAGCTCATGTGAGCGCAACACTTAAGTCCACTAATCTTGGCTCCCTGTCATGTATTTATATAGTGCTGATGATGTCTTCAATGTGGATTATGTATATTTCAGTACCGATGATCTCCTCCCTCCTGCGCACTTAATTAGTGGTTGACTTTGTTTGTTTTACTTAGTTTGACGTTGGCACACAGTGATACTTTAGTAGCTTTAAGAGTTTGTTACATTCTACGACCGTGACTTCCATCATTTCTGCTCGGTATCCAAATCCCTGATAAGCAAGTACAGTCTGTATGTGTGTTTAACGATCTTTTACTTGATGATTCCGGCTTCGATGAATTGCTACTTCCAGCCCCTCATCATTTTGATACGTTTGCAATATTTTCTATCATATCATTTGCTTCCATTTTAGTATCGTGCCATGTAGGCTGATATAACTAAAATGTCTCGATTTGTTTTAGAGTGACGCATTGAAATATGCAGCAGGTGGAGGGCATACAGACATCGTAAAACTGTTGTTGAGCCACAGGGCAGACCCTAATAAGGTGAGTACATATATCAGTCTCAATCATGTCTTTTAGTAAGATTTTGTAATAAAAGGGCAAAGTAATATTATTTTAATGTTTTACTACGTGAAATAAACATGACGGCAAGTTAAGCCATGTATATGTCAATTGAACCATAATATATATTTTCCTATATTACTATCTTTTGAAAATGGATATACGGTTAGGCTTAATTTGACTTATAACCAATTAAACTAAATGTGTTTTTAATGTATCGCGGGACATAATCAGTTTTCCCTTTTCGTCCTAATAACTGTGAGTTAGTTGACTATCACTGCATCAGACAGCAAAACAACGAAAGTAATCTTCAATGTTAAAATAGAGTTCGCAAGTAACCTTGCCTTTGTTTGGTATTGATAAAGTAACAGTTTACTGACTACACTGTATATCTGCTACAATATTTCAAAGATATCCATGAGTCTGTCTATGATAACACCTTTTACATGTCGGATCCCGCCGTCTGCCATTTAAACTTTACAAGGATTACATTACTGATGCTGCCGATATTGCTGCTTGATATCTTCGTTATTTCCGCCACTCTCACTTGCAATAACGGGTCAGCTGTCCGAGAGATTACATGTTCAATGTAGTTGAAACACTAGAATTTCATCGAGGTGGGTGGTCGCTCCTTTACATGGCAAGTATGCTACCATGGACTATGTGGCCTTCATTGTTTATGGCATTTATTGTCGAATCTACGGACTTATTCCATCTCTTCAACATTACGGTAGCTCTTAGGCATCTGAGCAGGGAGTAATGAATTGTCACTCTTTACTGGCATTCCCGGCACTTACTAGATCACTGTATATCTGGTCCAGGTTGTGAAAACACTCGTCAAATATCATCCTGTAAAATTATATGTTGTAGTCCGGAGACTTAAGCATACAATCGTGCACTTGGTACACCTTTACTTTGACCTAATACAAGGTATTTGAGAACGGGACCCCAAGCGGCGGATCTTGCTGCTGACGGCCATGGCGGCTATTTTTCAAAATAGACGCCATAAAAATATCAAAAGTTTAATATCTTGAAAACTAAATGATGCATAATCCTGCTTGATTATTTTCCCCATCAATTAACATAACTAGTGGAAGTTCAATGAATCGAAATGGATGCCGCTTGTATTGACGACTACTGACTATGTCAAATCACGGTCTAGCGCTTGTAAACTGTCATATCTACCCCGGTAAACGGTTAATATTACAGTCCAACTCTGTGTTTAATAGACAGGGATATCTTAACTCGAGGATACAATTTTAATAGTTTATATCACGATGCTCGCCGAGTGCTATAAACGTAAAAGTTATCCCGATTGTTCAGATATCCCTGTCTACAAAACGCAGAGGTGATTGACTATTTTACTGAAATGCTTTATCCTAAATAGTCCTGCTTATTGAAATGTAATATTTACAGAGTTCATCTACATCGTAAATATGTATGTATGACGTTCTGTGGTGTAAATATTAAAAGAAATATATAAGATTAAAAGTATCAGTGAAAAACTTTTTTTATTCACTGTTTCCTACACCAGTCGTCAGAGGTATTGCCTATTTCTGTCATCATTTATTTTAAGAAAATGCTCCATTTAGTAAAACTAAGCTATTCCTCTTTTTGGCTTAAAAATAAGAAATTGCACGTTAGGAGTTCTTCAATTGACGTTCTTTGTGTCTGATATATTTAAGACATTGAAAGTCAAGCTTATTCAAGTAAACAAATCATTTGGAATACTACAGGCCCACTATCACAGTTCTTTAGGCGTTTCGCATATTGAAAAGCAGCATATCAGTTATTGCCGAGAAGTCGTTTATGTTTGAACCCTGTGACCGTCACTTGACGTCAAGGTCATTCATTCGACGAACATATTTGTAACCATTAATTCAAGAATACATCAGTTTTAACATCATGTTTCGAGATGCCTTTAAGTTATTGAGAAGAAGTCGTTTGAATGAAAAGTTTATGCACGTCGACGGATGATCACCATAGTAGACCATGGGCTAGGAGGGTCCCACATGCACCCCCCTCCAAAAAAAACACCTCCGAACCAATATTTTTCTGAACCCTTAGGACCCATTGATCACAAATCAAAATGTAAACATTGCATAAGTTGGAATTAACTTCCGGTTATGGTTAAAAATGGTGATTTTTTTCAGCATTTTTTTATATTTGGCTTGACGCAGCAAAATGTTTCGACAGTTTTTTGACCACTTATCAATCAGTTTAAGCAATAAAAACAACAAAAACCAATGTTTACATCGTATAAGTTCCGGTTATGAAGTCAATTAGATGGACAGCATCTCGAATTTCACTGAAAAATGAAAGATAGTCATAACATTGACATTTTTCAACTGAAGTAGACAAATTGGAGTGGGACGACTGGCTTCTTGGTGTCTTCGGCGGCATACTTCAGTTATATAGCACTATAAAAAGGGCAACAGTTCCACTATACAAGAAGACGTAATACGAATATACCGCAGTCTCACAAAACACGCACCTCGCACACATACACACAACTCACTGCATACATGGGAGGTAGTCCTTACATGACCTGGCTATTAATATGACGTTAATTAATCAAACAAACAAATAGACCAGGAGACAGAACCCGGAGCCTACCGCTCAACCAAAGGCCAAAGGTGGGATGGTGTCAATGGAGACGTTCGGAAGTAGAAAGTAAGTTAGGAAGAGGAGAAAAGATAAAATTATAAATTAAGTCGCCTTTTAAGACCATGCAATAGGGGCAGCAGGTACAATACTAACGCCCTATCTGTAGGGCCAGATCCACCAAAGTCTATTATAGAAGTGGAAGTAGTTGCTTCTGCTAAGGAAGTAGGACAACTTTTTCGCCCGTTGTCAATATAATGTGACCGGCTGGAGTGTGTTGCTTGGTGTCTTCAGCGACATGCTTTAGTGATATAGCACTATACAATGGCAAGAGTTCTACAGTACAAAAGGACACAACACAAATATAACACAGTCTCCTATAGCACACACCACGCACTTCATACACAGGACACTGTATACATGGAATGCCGTCCTTACATGGGCATGGCTGTTAATAGGACGTTAATTTAATCAATTAATCAAACAAACAAACAATGAAAACGATTTCATAGAGTCACGAATGGCGCTAACGTAAACTGGTTGATTCGTTGATTTTACTGACGTCCTACTACAGCTATAGCATTTCAGGACAGTGTCCCGTGTATGCCATTTCATATATTCTATGGTGTTGTCCCACCAAAGGACAGAAAGAAGAATATTCGTCAAAGTTTCTTTCCATAATTAATTAAGTAACAATAGTATTTTCTTGAAAATAGCAATATAAACATTGACCTACCAATTCCAATATAAACTAATTGATATAGGTTGTTCCGTCTTCTTTTGTTCCAAGAAGTAAGATATATGTAAAAATATCCAGCAAAAATGAAGCTGGTAGAAAGTAATGGCCATTGAAGGATGCACTTTCATGTAGGATGTTGGATAAGAAAAAAAAAACCGGCAAGTGTTTTGGTGGTAATATTTCGCGACCCTAGGTTCCTAAAGGTAAAATGAGACAAGACATATGGCGCCTCGTCTGATGGATGTCTGCAAAAACAGGTACCGAATTTAGCCACCGTTTACGATCATGCATTAGGGATAGCAGGTGTAATTCTGATACTCTCCTTGAGACGATGTCAACGCTGATGGTCCCCTGTAACAAGGGGCAAAGGACACATACTGCCGTATTTTATATCTATTATCTTAATGCTTATACAGGTTCTGAAATGCAACATGACATTGTGTATATGTTAAATCATAACTCTCGGCATTTTGTGTCCCACTCTTTCAAAACGGATAAGTAAAATTTTCGAAAAATATCATAATTATCAGTTCACGATGATAATTTCATGGTTTGATCGAATTACGCACCTGATCATCACATTCTACTGTTACAGTTAAGTCGATAAATACTTGACAGTGTATTCTCAGTACTTTGCTACTATGACAAAAACAGGGTTGGACGATACTTACCTAACAGAAATTGTCAACTTGAGCTGTGTATGACGAACCGATGATAGCCTGAATATAATTTCAAACATTAATATTTTAGGGTACTCGCGTAGTGTCTTCCTTATTCTGTTGCTCAAACGAAAATTTTAACAATTGCAACGATCGTATTTGCTGTGAAATTTGATATTTACTTTCGATTTGTTATAGAATGATATTGGATACAGCCAAGTTTGATATGTCGTTATAAAGGCAATCTTATGTGGTATTTTCAGTCACAACAAAAACATGATTTAATTGTTTTCACTATTAGTCCAGCGGATTCGAGCAGAAATTTGGTCAAATTGTGCACTTTTTGATAAAAGCATGAAACTTGGCACATATCAAGAACACAACCAAAGGAAACCTTTAAGGACCCAGGCCATTTCAAAAAATTACCAAATGACGTCATGGCGGCCATTTTCCAATATGGCCGCCACACATATTACTTATTATATTCCAAAAACATCATGTCATAGTTATCAAAAATTATTTCAGATTTATCAAAAATTATTTCAGATTGATTTGACATTAAGAACATAGCCAAAGAAAACTTTTAAGGACCCGGGACATTTCCAAAAATAGCCTATGACGTCATTACGGCCATTTTCCAATATGGCCGCAACACACATTTCTACTTATTGCATGTCTTCACATTGTTTTAGTTATCAAAATTCATTAAGATTAAAATATCATTAATTTGACGAGAATACAACCAAATGAAACTTTTTAGGATCCCGGCCATTTTCAAAAATAACCTATGACTCACGTATATGAGGTATGCCAGGTGAAAAGCCTAATGGACTTTAAATTTACCAGTGTTAATGCAGTCATAATAATGGTCCAACCGGGGTTTAAATATTATTGACATATATGTATCAATTTAATTAAAGAATAAAAATCGTATCGTTACCGGATTTCCACACCTCTTTTATTTATTATTGGGAGAATGGATGCTGTCAAGACTTTAGTATTTTCCATTATTGTACAAATATCAACTGTAACCTCTAGTCCACATGTTATACCCTTAACAAATTTCAAGTGTTGTTTTTTTTTCATTTTGTATTAGGAATAGTAAAACTGGCAACTTCAAAGGAAATCTCTTAATTAGTTATTTTAAAAATTATAAACTATGATAGTGAATCTTTAAAACTTATTTGGATAAAGACGTGTTTGGACAAAAAAAAAATATGCAGGTTGGAAAAAAAGTTATTCACTGATGACATAGAACATGTTCGGGAAATGAAATATGGAGCTTACCAAAATGTGGACTAAAGGAAGTTGCAAAAAGGTATAAGTTTGGAAAATGTTGGAAATAAATCATGTTTATTTGAGATCTTTACGAGATCATTCCAACAACCCAAGGTGTTGTTCTCTATCAGCCCATATAGTTCAATAAAACTATATTCTATGTAAACGACTTAATGCATGGAGATGGAAATGTTATGTTTTTTAATAGTCTTGTTCAGAAATACCACGTAAATATAATTTTCATGAACTATAATAGAATTATATGTGCAAGGCTTAGGGGCTGGATAAAGATGATTAGGAATTACGGGAAATATTTATTGTGTATTACAAAATAATTTAGAGCAACTGAAAAATATTGAAAAACCGTCTCGATATTTCTATCATAAATTATTGTCCACAGTGATTGTCTATCCTGAACAAATTCACGAGAGGTGGCATACTAATTTAGATATTAACATTAATCAAGATCAGTCGGATAGCATCACACTCTTCCATTCCATGATCAAAAAGACTCAAAATTGCAAAGTTTACAATACAGAATCACTCATAGAATCTTTTTCATGAATTGTATGTTTTTAGAATGAAGACTACAATATTGTACCTTTTCTGGGATTTTCCACATAGTCGATCACTCTTAACAGGTCTTATAAATATTGTACAACTTAAATATAATGTTGTATTAGAGAGAAATCATGTTACTTTCTTATTTGTCTTGATTGATAATGTCCAAATGGGAGTATAAATATGTACACATTACTAAGAAAAATACATATCTTTGATGTGACAGTACGGGAGCGTTCCTAATTGGAACACATGTATGACATACATATTATATAAATATTTACAGAAATTACTCGACCTATATGCTAACTCCAAGTGCAGCAAATAAGATCCGGCAGAAATGGGAAAGTATCAAATCCATATTAGAATGAAACTTACAATGCTTTATAGTAGTTTTTCTATATATTATTATGTCGAAATGTATGTTTTCATAAAAAACACTTGTTCAATGTTTATTTTATATATGTGATTGTGGCAATAAAAATTATCCAAATGAAAAAATGTTATTGTGAAACAAGCTATATCAAGAGCGACTGGGGGAACATACGATGGCGGTAACAATGTAATGAAATATGTAGTATAAAGTGTTCTTTTTTATATTGTCTGGCTTGTATATATCCGTATATCCGTTACGTTTTTGCAAGGAATATTGAAGACTTTGTTTCTAAATGTCAGCTAATAAAGTTATATATCAACAATGTTAGTGGTACACAATAAGTGTAGATATACCGTATCTTAACGTCTAGTGCAAAATATGGTTTAACTCTTTCACCACTGTAGGCCATAATGGACTCGTTAGTAGCTATGGTTTCAAGGAAGACACCAATGCTGTTGTTAGGTTCACTCAATTTATTCATTAAGATAATACCCTGTAATATGAATTACATCATATAACCATTTAATACACAATTATCTATATACATACAATTATACGGCTATACTCATATGTTCAATATTACTTTACATGTTCTAACAGAGAGTTAACCAGTTCGTTATCAGAACATATATAATAGCAATTTACAACATCTATATGTATAGATGGCAACTATTACATAATCATAGCATATATAAAAATACCCACCTCTTCAGTGTGAAGAGGGTTTCACCGGACCGTCGTCCGACGAGCTCGAACCACTCGTTTTATACAGCTGTTGAAATATTGAAACAATACAATAAATGAAAACAATACTAATACCATCGCAATCACTCTTTGTCTGAATAATTATACCCGGTATTAAAATTTATCGAAATTCCAAAAATGATAAGTTACTTTTAAATAAAACGATTACCATAATCAAATATATTATATAGATATTATATCATATTATGCTAATAATATTTGAACTACATACAAGTACTTACAATTATGTATTTGGCTAATTTCCTATGAGTCTGCAATTAGTTCATCTACTAGAGATCGATGTTGCCTCTTGGTCATCCAAACCCCAAGTGACCAATACCCCAGATAAACTACCCAACATTCACTCTACGTAGACAATAGACTAATACCATATAAGGACACAAATATGATTGACATACACGTTACGTCACATTCACATAACGCATCGCTCTCACTCACACGTGCCTTTTCCGCGCGCGCGCCAACGATTTTGTCGCATAGTGTATCCGCGACCCGCGAATATCGCTACACGAACCATACGCGAATGCGCACTAAAATATAACGTATACAAAATAAAAGTGGTAAAATAACACTACTACACTCGTACAGATAAATGCATGTTAGAGTCTACTAAAGTGCAATCTGTCGGTAGGTGATCGTCCAATCACTCTTGCACCTCGCCCATCATTTTTACTGGATGATTTCTTAACTCAGTAATCATACTTTTCATATTATATCAGCCGAATATGGCAGGATCTACCATTGGCTACATTGTACTAAAATGCCACATAGAAATGAAATAAAAGAACGACGAAAAGCACTATGATGAAAAGAGACTAAAGACAGAAAAGCAAATTTTCAAGGTCAACACATCGAAAAATTTAACAAAACAAAAAGGTGACAAATGAGAAAAAAAAACAAAACAAAAAAGAAAGAAAAACTATAAAAAAATAGTGGAAATATTGTAGGTAAGGTACATATTTTTGTATAGAGTAACTTAGTTGGTTTTAAGCATGTAAGTATGTGTTTATGTATGAGTAGGTATGAACTCTTGATATAAACGCGAGAGAGAAAACATGAGTGAAAGTGAAAAAAGAGAATATTGAAAAGAAGAATATTTGTATGACGTAATTGCTAATGAAAGGGTTGAAGTGAAAAGAAAATAGTAGTGAAAGGAAGAATATTTGAATAAAGATATTTGGTGATGTAATTACTGATACCGATAAAAAGTTAAATAGAGTCTACTAAAGTTACATAGGGATACGAATAAAATATCAATCAATACCATTTTGATGTTACCTTTTTTGGTTAGCTATAAGAGCTGAAAAAAACTGATTTAAGCATAAAAATAATAATAATAATAATATTATTATGTTCTAATGTTCTATTTTTTTTGCCTTTTACTTCATAAAACTGGGAATTTTACATTGCAGCCTTAGCTAGTGTAACCTTTAAATTGTCATTGTAATCGTTGTTTTGCCATTCCCGTTTTCTAGGGTGACTCCCTGAAAGCAGCAGTATACAGCCATAACATCGAAATACTGAGGCTACTTCTTGACAATGGGGCCGACGTCCAATTGGTAAGTTATATAGTTTTGCTAAACTCTTTAATTATTACTTTTTATACTTAACATCGCGATGGATTGCCAAATAACTGATATCCGACTAGTAATTAGTTATTTGTCAACATTGTTATGACCCAGAATAACAGAAATGAGAAACCAGCAGCTAAATTCAAAACACAATTTAATTATATATATAATATTATACAGAAATGATTTACAATATTTTCAGGCAATTGGTGGTGGTACAAGAGTAATACGATAATTTAAAATGTTACTTATCTGTATGTGAATGTCCTGATATAATCCGTAGCCTTCCAGGTTCCTAATTAACAATGTCAACAAGGAACACGAGGAAAATAAATGTCCACTGATAATTTGTGAAGTTCCAGGCAATATGAATAAATCTACACAATGAGTTGTAACACTCCACAGAGAAAATCACAACAGCTCTCCCAATATAATCTAATATGGCGCTGTACAATTTTTGATATGTCTAATTACAGGTCTCATTACAGTTCTGATAAGCCTAGGTCAGCTGGAGTACATATAGCTAAACCCTAATTCAAGAATGTTGGAGAACACTCTACTTCTAGAAATATCTAACTAAAACAATAAACAAATAAACACACAGAACTTTCTAGAAATAGACCATTCAAGATCCATACTTATAATCAACATGTTTACAAACATGTATATTTCCACATGATAATATTCTAGAAATATCTAACTTAAAACAGTAAACAAATAAACACACATAACTTTCTAGAAATAGACCATTCTAGATCACTACTTTTAATCAACATGTTTACAAACATGTATGTTTATACATGATATTATTCTAGAAAGTTCTATAACCTAAATCAATGATATGACCTAGGATGTATTGATAATATAGCTATAGGAGTTATCTCCCTTATCTAATAACTGCATGTATTTAGTGTGATATATAACAACATGACCATTTATATTATAAGACTCTTTCATATGTGGGTATGAAAGATAGGGTTATTTGAGGCTTGTCGAGGGTTTTACAACATTTTGTGACCCTCGGGTCTGTGGTTCCTCTGTGTTTTGTTGGCATTTCACTTCTTTGATTCCCCGCCATTTTAAAATAAAATCCAAAAAAGCTACTGCAAGTCAGTTCAAAATACATGAAAATTGCGTGATATTTTCAACGCAAATCTGTTGTTTGTTTCTGTTCATGTTAACCCAGCCTAGTTTCTGAAAAAAAATGTTAAAATTGTACCGATAAAATAGTAATTTTGTTGAGGCTGAGACGTAAGGAGACTGTATTGCATGGATAGCTATATGCAATACAGCCTCAGGCGACATGAATATATTGCCCGAGACCAGCCAGTATTACACGTGTAGGTATGAGAGAATAGAGGTATATCATCTTAGAGAGTAGTTGTATGAATTTATAATACTCTAAAAAAGGATATGATGTGATTATGTGCATCTTTTCTCCGAAAAGGATCCATTATAAAAAAAGGTCAGTCAAATGAGGAGTGTCGATTTGGGTCATCTGGTGGTCATAACCGATAAGCATTATATTTTATTTACAGATATTCGGGGGTTAGGACATCATGATATGGCATATGGTGAAGGTCAGGTCGGATTCCTTGCGAGTAGCTGGGGGGGGAGGTCTTAAACAGACGGGTCAATTTTCTGTTTAGTCCACATAAGATAAACTTGCTCAAATATTACAAATATTGCTCAAATTATTACTATTATTCAGCGATGAATATTTTTTGCCTTTGATAAACCATATCATAACACATACGTATCTGTAAACAAAAATAATACTTATCGGTCATGGCCACCACAGGGCCCAGATTGACAGTCTTCATTTTAAGACTTGAGGCCAATGTCATCCCCATTACGTTATCACGAAGTAAGAAAATACGTTTGTAGTAAAAACGAATACTTAATTATTACCTCAATTTTGTCATAAATGATACATAGAAACCATTGGATGAGGTTTCTAGTGGTCAATATAATAAGCAAGAAGGCCAGTTAATAAATGAAATGTGTTGATAGACGATATTACAAGGTCAAGGTGAGTAACTCGTACATGACAATTATTTGATTAAGAACACGAAATTCGACAGTCCGGGAAATTCGTAATCCAGACAGTTTAGGCAGTAAACGAAGGTGTCAGGATTATTGAGGATCCACTGTATATGTATGCCAAAAGACGAGGCGATTCCATCAGCGTATTCCCTTTGAAATATTATCTGTTACATTAATTACCAATGGCGGTATTCCCGGATTACCCCGTATATTTCTGAAAGATATGAGGGTCTAAATACATGTATACTAAATTCCTGTGTAAAATCACATCGGAATTAAGTATATATATGTCACCCATTTTGCAAAACGATTATAAGCCAGTATTCTATAAATCTGAGAACAATAAAATCTGGGAACGTTTATGTAACGTCATATATTATCTTCTTAAATGACGTATACTTTAAATGGTATTTATAGTATCATTTCACTGTCAATTGATTTGCCTTACAGTCCAAAGCATTGCGATTCGCTGCAGTAAAGAGACGGGGAGATATGGTATCGTTTCTCCTAGTACGAGGAGCAGACCCCAAACAGGTAGAAAAAAAGCCGATGATTATTCTTGATGATTATGATTTATAACTATGCAAAATGTAAAAAAAAAAATCAATGAAATGGTATGCCATATTTGGTAACAATGATATCAAACTATCATTTTAAATCATATTTAAAATCGTTTATCACTTTATGTTTTACACAATTGGAAGAGAACCCAAATGTATTATTCAATTTTATGGCACAATGGCCATGGTAGGAAAATGAACAAAAGCTTTCCAACACGGAAGTATATATTGATATATGCTCAATTTTATTATCAGTATGTTTGAATTGATTTCATCTTAACAATATTTCATAGCCTTTAAGGAGATATTCATTTCATATTTGTATATTACGATCTGATACCTATTAAGGTTATATAACTTAATTAGCCTAATTCCAATGAACTGAATATGAATATATATAAATTTAATTTGTTAAGTGTAAATGAGCCTGAGATTTTATTCCACTATTTCGCAGTTAATTAATTCTGCGCATCTAATACAAACTTTTCTGAAACTTGCATATACATTCGCAGCTGGACTCGGATTATTGTGATGATGATGATGAGAAGGAGGAGAAGGATGATGATGATGATGATGCTGTAAAAGAAGTCATCGCAAAAAAAACAAGGTGAGTTGGAAAAAAATTAAATGACTTTGATATAACTCAAAATAATGTACAGATATGTTAGCTAGAATTTATGTTGCATCTATAGCGAAGGACATTCGAAGCCGTCACATCTGTTTTTGTCATTATTTCAGAATTTAGATTTATTTTTATTCAACAATTCGATTTGTCCCTTTAGACATTAACCCTCAATGCCGTATTACGGTTTCATCAATTATTCTTTTAGATTTAAAAACTAAGAAACGGATATGTCTGAAAGCATCGTTAAAGATGCTCCACCGCCGACAGAGCATAAATGATATTCATTATTTGAACGATAATTGGTGTTCAATCGTGTGTATGTATGTCTAATTAACACAAAAAATAATATAGTTATTTTCATTTTGCCTTTTGTGCATGCGCAATCAGTACATCATTCCATATAGGATATAGTGCGTCTGAATTTTTTCGGGATGCAATTAATTATTTTTCATATTTTTAACTTGACATAGAATAAGAAGCTCAAACTTTTCAATGGTGGCAATGGTGTAAAGTAAGTAGTTTTTGTAACTGAAGAAAAATACTAAATCGCCTGCTCCTGTTTTTTATAGTGAAAAAAATAATATTTGTCGGCGGTGGAGCATCTTTAAACGGACAAGTATTCAGAAATGTACAAATGTACCGACTAGTCCGGGAACATATTACGAGTAAAGACAAATAAGGGATCGGTGATTTAGTAGCAACGGATAGTTACGAATTACACAGATGGCGGATACCGTAAAGTTAAAAACAAATTTCATCTTGATACATGAAAAAACTATCAGTTCATTTTAAAACAAGATTACGTGTGTGATATTCTTTGTAGAAGTAGCTGCATTATTACTAAATCAAATAAAGGAAATCCCTTGTTTCTTGATGAATACCAGTTATATTCCATCGAGTGAAGTGAACAATTTGATATTTTTTTCACGAGTGCGAAACATACATGTATTCAAAAACAAAATATTAAAGCTTTCACCTCACGAGAGTAAATATAACTGATTTTCATCAAGAAACAGGAAACATTCTATTTATTATTTATTACATTGTTTTTCTCGCTTCCATTGACAAAAAACCCCATCATTACTAGTTCCGTCAACGGTTATTCCGCGATTGTATTCTACAAACTTATTTAGCCTTGCGATTATTACGTCGTATTTTTGTAGCAGCATAACGGCTTTTTACACAAAAAAATATGACGTCATTTTCGAACACAAAGTGGATTGAAGTATGTCGCGGTTATGTTTACCGTATAAACTTATATTTCATTGCGAAAAATGTAAATAAATGTGTTAATATTTAGTACAGTGGTGTAGTAAGGGTTCTTATTTTTCGTTGCAGGAAAAAAAGCTCGTTATAACCGATTTTATTGATATTGATGTGTATTTTAATCAGGTGTTTTCATATGATAGACATTTTTTGTGTGCTAAAGATAGAAAATGATACCAAAATGTCCCTTAATCGTATTGCTTCATCGATACGTTCTTTATCTGGTCGTACAAGGTCATTGTGATGTGCCAATCAGGAATTAGAAAACCAATAGAATCATTTGAGTAAAACAAAAGTCAGTCTTAAAGTATAATACATCTACCACACAGATGGGGGAGGATGGAGAAGAGGGAATTGTGAACGTCATAACCATTCAGCCAGTATCTCCACTATTATAACATTAAGTTACCAATCGTTGTAACTGTCCATTGGTTGATTGCTTTAAGCCAACAAATATTCGTTTACTTTTTGTCATGAAGGTACTACGACCAAAACGATACATGTGCCATTCATATAATTGACATTTTCTTCAGAATTTGAACAAGGAAACCTTAGTCATTTGGTCCCAGTATATCAATATAATCTTATTTTAGTCTTACTTTAAAAATGACATACTAATATGCATACTAAATCTGATTGTAATATTGATATCAAAACATAATTTCATTAAAAAAAATAATTTAACATTGATTTTGAGATTATTTCCTTATGCAATATTACCATTTAAACCCGGCAATTCGGGTTTCCTTTGTTCTGAAGTAGACTGAGGGACGCCTTCTTCAATTTTAAAGAGGTGTCAGAGCCTCTAGGAGCTGCTCTCTTTTATTATAGAACATTTTAAAAGGTTAACGTGACCTACATGTACTCAAATATGTGAGATCATATATAATCAGGTAATGGGAGTAACAGAGTTGAGATTATATACAACCGAGTAATGGGAGTAAAGGATGTGATATCATATATAACATGGTAATGGGAGTAACAGACGTGAGATTATATATAACATGGTAATGGGAGTAACAGACGTGATATCATATATAACATTGTAATGGGAGTAACAGACGTGAGATCATATATAACATTGTAATGGGAGTAACAGACGTGAGATCATATATAACATTAATGGGAGTAACAGACGTGATATCATATATAACATGGTAATGGGAGTAACAGACGTGAGATCATATATAACATTGTAATGGGAGTAACAGACGTGAAATCATATATAACATTGTAATGGGAGTAACAGACGTGATATCATATATAACATGGTAATGGGAGTAACAGACGTGAGATCATATATAACATGGTAATGGGAGTAACAGACGTGAGATCATATATAACATGGTAATGGGAGTAACAGACGTGAGATCATATATAACATGGTAATGGGAGTAACAGACGTGAGATCATATATAACATGGTAATGGGAGTAACAGACGTGATATCATATATAACATGGTAATGGGAGTAACAGACGTGATATCATATATAACATGGTAATGGGAGTAACAGACGTGATATCATATATAACATGGTAATCGTGATATCATATATAACATGGTAATGGGAGTAACAGACGTGATATCATATATAACATGGCAATGGGAGTAACAGACGTGATATCATATATAACATGGTAATGGGAGTAACAGACGTGATATCATATATAACATGGTAATGGGAGTAACAGACGTGATATCATATATAACATGGTAATGGGAGTAACAGACGTGAGATCATATATAACATGGCAATGGGAGTAACAGACGTGATATCATATATAACATGGTAATGGGAGTAATAACAGACGTGATATCATATATAACATGGTAATGAGAGTAACAGACGTGATATCATATATACAACATGGCAATGGGAGTAACAGACGTGAGATCATATATAACATGGTAATGGGAGTAACAGACGTGATATCATATATAACATGGTAATGGGAGTAACAGACGTCATATCATATATAACCAGGTAATGGGAGTAACAGACGTGATATCATATATAACATGGCAATGGGAGAAACATACGTGAGATCATATATAACATGGTAATGGGAGTAACAGACGTGAGATCATATATAACATGGTAATGGGAGTAACAGACGTGATATCATATATAACATGGTAATGGGAGTAACAGACGTGATATCATATATAACCAGGTAATGGGAGTAACAGACGTGAGATCATATATAACATGGTAATGGGAGTAACAGACGTGAGATCATATATAACATGGTAATGGGAGTAACAGACGTGAGATCATATATAACATGGTAATGGGAGTAACAGACGTGATATCATATATAACCAGGTAATGGGAGTAACAGACGTGATATCATATATAACATGGTAATGGGAGTAACAGACGTGATATCATATATAACATGGTAATGGGAGTAACAGACGTGAGATCATATATAACCAGGTAATTAGAGTAACAGACGTGAGATCATATATAACCAGGTAATGGGAGTAACAGACGTGAGATCATATATAACCAGGGAATTAGAGTAACAGACGTGAGATCATATATAACCAGGTAATGGGAGTAACAGACGTGAGATCATATATAATCAGGGAATTAGAGTAACAGACGTGAGATCATATATAACCAGGCAATGGGAGTAACAGACGTGAGATCATATATAACATGGTAATGAGAGTAACAGACGTGAGATCATATATAACCTGGTAATGGGAGTAACAGACGTGATATCATATATAACCAGGTAATGGGAGTAACAGACGTGAGATCATATATAACCAGGTAATGGGAGTAACAGACGTGATATCATATATAACATGGTAATGGGAGTAACAGACGTGAGATCATATATAACCAAGTAATGGGAGTAACAGACGTGATATCATATATAACATGGTAATGGGAGTAACAGACAAGAAATTATATATTACATGGTAATTGGAGTAACAGACGTGAGATCATTTATAATCAAGTAATGGGAGTATTTTTGTAATGTCAAAAAAATTGAAATGTACACCACATCGTTAGCTCAAAATGTTTATTAAGTTTTAAATGTTCGAATGTGAAAACATTATCTTTTTTAAATATTGTGGTTGTCAAGTGGTCAGGACTCTGTATCCTGAACCAACTTGATAATAACCAGTGGTAGCCCGGCTACCGCCACATAAGTATTTGATTGGTAGAGGAGTCTTGCCTAACTACCCAAACCATAGACGACTTAGGTACACCATAGATTCGTCTGAATAGTTCTAAATCCCCCCAGAAATAAACATGATTCCAAAGTACAAGTACAAACAGACATTTACTAATAAAAATATTAAATAAAGGTTAAAAAAATCAGCAATAGTTCACCATCTCCAGATACACAAGATTCTATTCCAGCAGTCTATTAACTTCATCATTATAATCTAGATTTCACATCAATAATACTTAGCCAAACGTAACAGTAACCGATGCATCTATACAAAGTATTTCCACCCAATACATTCCTATAATTCACATGATCCTACAAATACATCCCCACACATATATAAACTACAAGTAACATGCTATACAAATATTAACAAGCTCTTGGAACTGAGGAAACCCCCAATTGTCCATCGCTACACACTAACAGCACCAAACACAATTGATACCAGACACAGACAGACGCAGACTGACTGGTTTCAAAGATCACGTCATATATGGAACGTTACATGTAGCACGTGAAGCGATCAATAAATTTCGCTAAAATGTCTAGAGTACTCGCTGGATAATATGTAACAACATTAGGAATCATACAAAACATTGTTTATCCACTAAAACATCAATAACCCTGTTAATAACTATCAATACCAAACAAATTGTTTTGTCTTTACATCACATGTTCAACACATCGTCTGCAACAACTGCAGGCACTAATAATACAAACTACGAATTAAAGCTATCTGCTAGCCCCGCAGCTGTCATAACAGCAACGACGGCTTCCAGTAGCAGAAGCATGTGCCTCAATACATCGATTATTTGACATCTTTATACAATGAAAAGACCTCGTAAGTAATCAATTATCGGATGTAGCATCCCTCTATCTATCTACCGTAAGATATACCTCCTTATTACATAGATTCAATTGCATCCACTGAAAAAACATCGTGTTTACACAACGTTATGCCTATCAGAACTATACCCTGTTTATATCGTTCTACTCATAAACTAAATATTAAATAAGATTGAAAATAGTATGCTAATAACAATAAAAATTCCTGTTCATTGAAAGTATATTTATTAAGTCAAATATTCATTGATCGTCTTACTAAAATATGCCTTGTTTGCTCAATTGGTTTTTAGTGGATTTATAAAGAAATTTATGAGTTATATATACAATCATTATAATAACGTTGGGCAAAATTGAATTCGAGTTCAAGTTCTCAGATTTTTTTTCATTTAGTTAACAAAAAAACAACTAAGATAACAAAATAAAAAACTCTCTTTTTATGCCACATACACGTAAAAGAAATGTTTTACTATGCCCTCATTTATCTGTGATGTTTACGATTAATTTCGAATTTCAGAGCAAATAAAACAGCAACAGGCGACATATGCTGAAGGAATAAAAGAAGCTGTAGAGAATCCCTGCAACATCACAATAACTGTCGTGGGTCATCACGGAGTTGGGAAGTCTTGTCTGGTAAATCAACTGATACAAGAAAGCATCCCGGAAGGTGGACCTGGATCAACGGATACGGCTGAGTTTTACGTAAACTATATGGCCTTTAACCAGGACACGGGTGTCCGACGTAAACTCAATGAAAATGGAGAGATAGTAACTGTTCAGCATCGCCTGCGAAGCATCATTGATAGATACCGAAAAAGTGGAATCCATGAAGAGAGAAGACCTGAGAAGGAACCAGGCAGCTCTCACAGGGACACTAAAAACACATCGATAAAGGCTGCAAAAGGTTTGCCACTGCTGTCGAAAAGACATTATCTATTTGTTCTTGCAAGAGCAAAAATATTAGTAGTCACTTGTCGCATATGTTACCTACGCCGCCTAACTCTTTTGCGATTGGTATTGAATTTGTTCTCTGATACTAATCGTAAACTGTCAATACTAAGCTGTTTTGTAATCTTGTGGTGCCAAAATGCTGAAATAAATTGTGATCTTAACTGTAATGAGCTAACCTTAATAAGGTCGGCTGCCAGATAAATGTAAATAAAATCGTATCAATAATGCTGCCATCGTCTCTGCAAAAAACTATTTCTATGTATCGAAGCCATGATTCTACTAAATTGTGAAATACTAATTAAACATTTATGATGACATATATTCAGAAATAGGAATCCCAAAAAGCTATCAGAACTCTTTTATAATATACAAATGACTAATCTAATTCAAATTAGCCTTTAATTCTTACAACATTTATCTGTTAAAATATTGTCCAGACAGGTATTGCTTCTGCTTTGAAGGCAGACTCATTCTCAAAAAGTTATTTTCTGCGCATTCCTAGCTGAAATCCAAAAAGTGTACACTATCAACTGTGGAACTAGTTTGCCCGTTCGCAGTTTAATTGGTCTTTGGCAGCATGCTTTAGTGAAGAAAATCTTAGACAATAAACTTTAAAGTGAAGACACAACAAAGGCAATAATATGCTATGGCCATCTTTCAGGCTCAATAGCAATACCTAGTAGTAACTTGCATTACCTAAAGGCAAAGACATTAGCTGAAGTGGAGTTATCTTAATTTACTAGTCCAACGACAAGACAGCTTGTATTTTTATGAGATGTCAAGACGCTTTCAGGTGTGATTTATGGTATAGGTAATCCATCTTTAGAACTGAACAATGGTTTTGAATCTCATGTAGTAATATAAGTTATCACTTAACTGGCCTGTCCAGCTATGTCATATGGCCATGTCATAAATATCGCAAGACACATGTGTAATAACACTATTATGACGTCACATGTAGTTTTGACGTCATATTTTGTATATGATGTATAATTGTCTCTGTAGACGGAAACGTTACATCCTAGCCGGATATTTACTGTTTTATATAAAGACGAAATTAGCAGTTTGGCTTATATTTGTACTATTAAAAGTAAGGTGATAAACAGAATCTTTTATTAAACTCGTTAAATAGTTTCATATGCCACTCGCCTAAATTATAGAATTATTGATATATTGCATAGCCTCTCGTGTAATAAAATATCATCTTTATATATATTGAAGACACAATGATCGAGTTCATTGAAGCAATGAATTGCATCGGTACAGAGCAGCATGCCGTTGTCGGAGAAAGACTTATTACTGGAGAAAGGTCACATAAAAAATATAAAAAAATACTATCTTTATCACAATTTGTGTTCCGAGTTAAACATCAGAAGCTATGGAGCCAAGGGCTTTAGCTGAACCGCTTGTTACATATGTATATTGGTTTTAAAGATATATTATAATGGTTAAATATGCCTATATAAAAACACTGCCAGCTTAGAAAGCCCAAATTTATCCAGAAGGTTCGATTGGTAGAGACTTCCTGATTCATTTACCCTAAACACACAACGAGTTGCGTTCAATGTGGGATATTGCTGGAACAATAAAATGACGAAAACGTGATAGGTATAAAATGTGGTTGCAAAAAAGGTTCAGATCTCAGTACAGAGTTAAGACTTTAAAGACTTTAAGGACTTTAATCATGTATAACATGTATATTTTTGCCTACTGAGCCTCATGGAATTCTGAAAATAACATGTTTTCCCATATCCATAACAACATATAATATAATCATGTGACCCTATACCAAGACAGACAGAAATCAATGTCAGTTGTAGGGGAAACTAGTATATATGCAAAAATCCATGTCAGTGTTTAGATAATAGCATTTCACAACATGCACCAAAACCTTAATCTGGTAATGTCGCCCATTGCCGTGACGGGGCCTCTTAAAATGATCTAAATTCAGCAAATTCTTTCTCAAAATGATTATTCCTACCCACCACAATACTTACTATACTATATTAATGTATCAATGTCAGTTGTTACGGATAACAGTATTTCAACACTTCCACCAAAACCTTAACCTGGTCATTACCAACGCCGACATCAGGGTGGTTCCATAAGCCCTCCGCCCCACCCCCATCCCAACCCCCGACGAAAAACATTATTATTTTTGTACTTGTATTATAAATGCGTATGTGCATCAGTAAAAATAATACCGAATGTCTCAAGGTACAGCATACATCTTCTCAATTACAGATGATATAATAGTGATTTTTCTTATAGATTGGCGGTCATCTTATGACCTATTTCAAATTGTGAAACGCCTCAGTAAAATAACACTAAATATGTCAAAGTCCAACAAAAATAGTTATGTCTAGGACATATTGTGATTTTTCTTATTAATTAGCGGCCATCTTGGAAAATTGCCGCCATTCCTTTATCTATAAAAAAATCTGTGGTTGCCCGGCTTCTTATTTTGTTTCCAATATGCTTTAAGTTGTATTTCCTGTAATTTTCTCCATCACAAACAAAAAACATATATGCTTATATACTTAAATATGAAGGTTACAATGTATATCAAAAAAACTCAAATTACAATTGACATAATGGTAAATGTCGCATGAACTATCAAACGTTTTAAAAGAACCGCCACAACCAACGCCATGTTACAACCTTTCGGGTCATATCGGAATACCGAGTTGCATCACGTGACCACCATCGACAATACCCGTATAGATCGGAACTTCCCAACTTGTATCACGTGACCAATATCGGCAATACCCGTACTATTCAGATCAGAATAGATCGGAACAGTTCGGAGACGTTCGAGCTAATTTAAACGTGTACACTTTAAAAATAGATATTTAGATTTAATAACAATGCGAATATAAACTTTACAAAAGTCGGTAAATATGGAAAGTTTGAAACTTAGAGAGGCATTGGAAAATATGTAGAACATTTTAAGTACGGATTTATGCCAAAAACACAAGTCATAGACCATACAATTTATGTATCATATTTGTGCCAAGTTTCATGCTTTTAGGTAAAATGTGCGCATTTTTTTCTTGAATCCGCCGGACTATTAGTAACAAAATGATGTAATTGTTGTTATTAATGTAATTCAAGAACCATGTCGTCTTGCGATTGTAAACGAAACAATGATTCTCAATAGAAGCCGACGAGGATACAAATCGTTGTTAACCGAATAGTTTTCGTTGGCTGTGATATGATAACTTATCAATGAGAAGCTTTCAATATATGTGTTAAACACCGAAATATAAATTCACTCATCAAAGGAAATGTAGCAAAACAATGACTTGTGATAACTAACGGTAATGTTTTACAGCGACCTACATAAGTAAACAATTGCCTCGCTTCCGTGGATTTTTTTCCGTCCGTCAACAGTCTATTAATTCACGCATGTATGTATCGAAGTTGAAATGTAATGTAAACGTTTCTGTTATATAAAAACGAAGTAATAATTGCTTGTGTCATCTAGCATGGGTATATTTACAAATAGTCTGAAGTATCGTGAAATGCATGGAAAATAGGTTTCGGAGAAAAATTAGGTTGTATTTGTCCAGTTTTAAGGTGCGGTGCCTTGAGAAGGACATGGCCAATAACAATAATTATAATGGCAAGCAATATATTCTGCGATCACACTCAATAACCTCTTATGATTTTTGAAGTTTTTCCTTGTCACCATAAAAATATATATTTAATTGGACAAAATAATAACTTGTGTTTTATATAACAGGTGTCAAACAAAGAGTTCTTGGATTTTCGTAAAACTGAAATTGTTCCGACGAACACCAAAAGGAAAATAAACACTTTTGATCGTAAAATTTAAGACACGTAAATACTATATGTATTTGCCAAAAGAAAAAAAAAGTCAAATGAACCGATTTTTCTAAAAATGATAAAAAAGCAAAACATATATTTCGGCAAATATTTTAAATTTTTAATTTATAAAGCTTCGTGTTTCAGTTGCAGTTTCAGTGGGACAAATGGAAGTAACGCCGGATCCATCACAAAATGAAGGTGATTATGTTTTTAGTTTATATGTTTTGTTATTAAACGTGAACTAATGCATGAAGGCTGTCGAAGCTATTTTGCCTACACGAACCGTGATCAAAGTATATATATCTACAAAACCATATCCGACCGAGGCCGTCTGGCGCGTTAGTCTTAAAGTCTTAAAACAGATTAGATAGAATGGCTTGCCACTTAATCATTGTCAGTAATAATAATAATAATATTATAAAATATCAACAAATCGTTATGAATGCGTAAATTTAAGATAGGAATGCACGGGATAGTTGTATAACTAAACCCTTATATTGTCTAGACTCAGCGGTTGTATAGCTTTACCATTCCATTTATTTTCTGGACTCAGTAGTTGTATAGCTTTACCATAATATTGTCTGGACTCAACAGTTGTATAGCTTTACCATAATATTGTCTGGACTCAACAGTGGTATAGTTTTACCATTATATTGTCTGAACTCAACAGTTGTATAGCTTTACCATTATATCGACTGAACTCAACAGTTGTTTAGCTTTACCATAATATTGTCTGGACTCAACAGTTGTATAGCATTACCATTACATTGTCTGAACTTAACAGGTGTATAGTTTTACCATTATATTGAATGAACTCAACAGTTGTATAGCTTTACCATTAATATATGTCTGACTCAACAGTTGTATAGTTTTACCATTATGTTGTCTGAACTCAACAGTTGTATAGCTTTACCATAATATTGTCTGAACTCAACAGTTGTATAGCTTTACCATTATATTGTCTGAACTCAACAGTGGTATAGCTTTACCATTATATTGTCTGAACTCAACAGTGTATCAGCTTTACCATATAATGTATGAACTCAACAGTGATATAGCATTACCATTATATTGTCTGAACTCAGCAGTTGTTATAGCTTACCTTTATATTGTCTGAAACAGTTATATACATTACCATTATACTGAACTCAACAGTTGTATAGCATTACCATTATATTGTCTGAACTCAACAGTTGTATAGCTTTACCATTATATTGTCTGAACTCAACAGTTGTATTACCATTATGCTGAACTCAACGTTGTATAGCTTACCATTATATTGTCTGAACTCAGTAGTTGTATAGATTTACCTTCTTTTGTCTGGACTCAATAGTTGCTATAGCTTTACCATTCTAATGTATGAACTCAACAGTGATATAGCATTACCATTATATTGTCTGAACTCAACAGTTTTATAGCTTTACCTTAATGATATTTTCTGAACTCACAGTTGTATAGCATTACCATTATATTGTCTGAACTCTACAGTTGTATAGCATTACCATTATATTGTGTGAATTCATTGTATAGCATTACCATTATATTGTCTGAACTCAGCAGTTGTATAGCATTACCATTATATTGTTGAACTCAGCAGTTGTATAGCATGACCATTATATTGTCTGAACTCAACAGTTGTATAGCATTACCATTATATTGTCTGAACTCAACAGTTGTATAGCACTACCATTATAATGTGTGAACTCAACAGTTGTATAGCATTACCATTATATTGTGTGAATTCAGTAGTTGTATAGCATTACCATTATAATGTGTGAACTCAACAGTTATATAGCATTACCATTATATTGTCTGAACTCAACAGTGTATAGCATTACCATTATATTGTCTGAAACAGTTGTATAGCATGACCATTATATTGTCTGAACTCAACAGTTTATAGCATGACCATTACATTGTCTGAACTCAACAGTTGTATAGTTTTACCATTATATCGTTTGAACTCAACAGCAAATTTTATCATTATATCGATCAACGCAACAGTTGTATAGCTTTACCATTATCTGAACTCAGTAGTTGTATAATTTTACCCTTCTTTTGTCTGGACTCAACAGTTGTTCAGCTTTACCCTTCTAATGTATGAACTCAACAGTTATATAACATTACCATTATATTGTCTGAACTCAGCAGTTTTATAGCTTTACCTTTAAATGATATTGCATGAACTCTACAGTTGTATAGCATTACCATTATATTGTGTGATCTCTACAGTTGTATAGCAGTACCATTATATTGTGTGAACTCAGCAGCTGTATAGCTTTACCATTATATTGTCTGAACTCAACAGTTGTATAGCTTTACCATTATATTGTCTGAACTCAGCAGTTGTATACATTACCATTATATTTGTGACTTGCAGTGACCATATCGTGCTGAACTCAGCAGTTATATAGCAGTACCATTATATTGTGTGAAACTCAGCAGTTGTATAGCTTTACCATTATATTGTTGATCTGAGCAGTTGTACAGCACTTCTTTTATTTTCTTACTCCAGCATTTGAATATTTTTACCTTTTATTGTCTGAACTCAATAGTTGTATACTTAACCCTTATCATGCAGAATATGATTTCACTGAAACTTTAGTTCCTGTCTATTCGTGCAAAAATGGTTGTACATTATCCATAATAAAGTTTGTTCTTCAACGTAGTAAGACTGTTATGCTAGGTATATGATTTTTGCACTAACTCAATTAACATTTGCTCTTTTAGTAAAAGCAAAACAAAGCGAAGTCAAAGAGGTTTCTCAAGAACAGAAGGAAATTATATACGACACCATGAACTTATCCACACCAACGACCGACAAAGAAGACGTGAATGGTTTTATAACGATTTACGACTTTGGTGGTGAACAGATATTCTATAATACGCAACATATTTTCATGTCGAGTAACATGATATTCATCATCGTCTTTGACGTAGCCATGTGTTCTGATCCAGAAAGAGCAGCAGAAGGCCTCGGTATGTAAATATTATGAGGTGTATATTACGAATTCCTACTTTACTTGGCTTGATTTTTTCAAGAAAATATTATAGTAGCATATTTGTTTGGCATTTTGGCATTGCTTCAATTAGAAAGTCATTTCAAGTCGCAGGCTCAACAGGAAAATAGAGCAATGGAGGGTTTTGTCGTCGGGTTAAGCATCTCTGGGTCATAGCTGGCGATAACTACCCCCTGACGATAATACTCTCCATTGCTCTACTATTTTTAGAATGATTTGAAAGTATTTCTTGCTTGTAATCAATGTTAAACGAATACTTAACTTTAATTGTCGAGATACTGAATGATGAAAACCTCTAAATGTATGTTGTATCGATTGTGAACAAAAATCTAACATATGTTCAAATCGATTTCGATAACCCGGATAAGCGTCGTAGAGTGATCACCGATGCATAATTTTATTATGTACATCTTTCTATTGCACCTTTACGTTCATTAGCATTATCATTTTAATGGTAATTATGTCTGAGATGTTATATTGTTAAAAAGTAAACAAAGCAATATATTACGTATTAAATCCAGTTTTAATACAGAAACTGTTTTATTGTCGTTATCATTTTTATTTATATACTATTTATGGAAACATTTCGTTATTTCGCTTATCAATCCATATATGTGTGAAAAAAACAGTTTCCATGCATTATAATTTGCAATCGGTAATGTCAATCTAATGAGAACGGATTTCAAGCTTTTAAATTTATTTTAAAAATCGAGCTAAACGTACTTCTATAATTCTTTCCAACAATTATTTAGTAGTGTAAGTAGTTAAATGTACGTCCTACTAACAGCTAGGTTCATTAAAGGACGTGCTAGGTTTGTTGGGGGAGAAAAACTGGAGAACCCGGGAAAAAAACCTACCAACGATCAGTACCTGGCAACTGCCCCATGTATTTTTCAACTCTCAACCCAGAGAAGGAGGTCTTGTAGGGCCATTGAAGTATATGTAAACTATGTTTTATTGAACATCGACACATGTAATATTGCCTTTAAGCTTAGCTTTAATTAAGTTATGTCATACATATGCAATCTTTTGTCCTGTACAAATTTGTTTCTGGTCGATATGTTCATTTTATATTCACAGACATTACTCGACAATGGATGAAAAATATCGCAACTTATGCGATGAAAGATACAAAGCAAGCTGGGAGATCACCACCAATTTTAATGGTGGGATCACATTTGGATAAAGTTTCATCTGACGTAAGAGTTTATTATATTACAGTCCATCTTATATATATCAAGTATGATTGTAAGAGCACCCTCCCAACAATGCCAGGTCTGTTTCTTTGTTTACATTTAACGGTACATCGAGAGCCAGGGCAACTTAGTGTGAAGTTTAAAAGTAGACGACAACAATACTATAAACTGCTTTCAATCCATAAGGTCAACTGTTAATATCGAACGTTGTATTATTTTCTGATTGGTTTGGTTTGCTGAAGGTTTTATTGAGTCCAATATTCAGCAATAGGATATATTTGCGGACGAACTACGCTAGGAAGTGGAGGAAGCCAAATTACATAGCAGAGAACCGCTGACTTCTAATGAGCACCTTAACTATTCCGGTTTCTCATGTTTCTATTTCACAATCAAAAACCACATTTTTGTAAGTTCATATGTACGCTTGCGGATTTGCAGAATTTTTTTTCGCAAGGCCTAAAGATACAACATTAACAAACATTTTTTGTTTATGTTTACAAGGTTTAAGTTTTGCTCTAATCATATAACTTGTATCCAATCTTTAAAACATGTTAAATGGTGGATGATTAGTGTTGGGACGTCATAATATCTTGTCCGGGGCACCGTGGGACATCTGACAAATATGTGACCGAAAATTCAATAAGACTGTTAGAAGTTGTTTCAAGGAACCGTTGTTTCACTGATATAACTACCAACAGTCCTGCATATCATCAAGTCTAGTTATGGAATGCACATATTGGCAGCAATCTCGTATCCAATATTTTATAGACAACACCACTGCTTCTCCACTGCTGTAAAACCTTTCTACCGTAAAACCATATTTCGTCTCGGTGAACAATATATTCAGTTTTTCGTAAATTTATATTGTGGTGCTAGAATATCAATGATCTGAATTGTTGAGAGTGAAAAGTAAAACCGTTCGCAGCCGTCGTTACGATAACGAAACTAGTAAAGAATCAAAGTCAAGGTGATAGCTTAACTAAGGATAAACAGATGTATGTATTGACGTCAAAAACAACATGTTTGGACGAAACAATTTACCCCGTCATGTTTGTATAAAAACAGCATCACTTAACAGTGTTTCTAAAACATAAAACTGTATCGTAACGTTTGCAAACTCGTATTTTGCAGGAAGAAGAACAGAGGGAGCATTTTGCAAAGGTTCTTGATGCACTTCACGACGATCCTAAATTGAAAGGAATAATGGAAAACCATGTCCATGAAGCGTTCGCAATTGCAAGCTTAAATGATTCAACAAAAAACCAGGAGTTGTATGAATCAATCTGGCAAAAAGTGCAAGAAATCTCCCCTTTCCAATCCCAATGGCGGGCACCAATTCCTGCCAGGTGGTTAGCTTTACAGCAAGAAATGGTCCGACTAAAAGTTAAAGGGGTCATTGTCTTGGAATATGATGAGCTGCTGAGAATCAACTCTAAGTTACCTGTGCCACTGAACAAGGAGGAACTCACGTCATTCCTCTTGTGAGTACATCATATTTTGGAAAGTAAAGGGGATATAATTGTTAGTCCCTTAAAGTATGTTTCACTTTTAAACTTTATAAGTTTGCTTAAAACATAAAGCAGCATAATTTTGACTGCAGAAAGCTTATATTTCATATGTTGTCTTGCAATGATAGCAAATTTACTAGCACATTATTGGTAACTACGGCAACGATTTGAATGAATGACATTTGTGTTTGGCTTACTGTGGTCAAAACGTCATTATCTTTGACGTTTGAGCACATTCAAGTATCGGATAAGTATATTTATTTGTAATCTTTAACTGAAACAATCGCCATGCATTACAGTGGTAATACTCATTGATAAAGGATATTTTACTGAGAGGTGGAGCTTAGTAAGCAATAAAAATGATAATTAAATTGTATTAATTGTATTAATGTAAAACTGATTATTCGAACTGTCGTTTATTTTTTCCAGCAATCTGAAGCTCAATGGATCATTTCACTGCTTCGAATGTCACGGGAGTTGTCCATTCGTTGTCCTCCAAGGACAATGGACAATAAACGCTTTTAAGGCTGTTATAACCGCTCCTAAATTTAAAGAACATATGTCTGCCATGTTGAGTTCCAAGTGGAGAAAATATGAACGGTCAGGTGTTCTTCCTGTGGAGCTGTTGTTGCAACTTTGGGAAGATGATGCCTTTCGTGGAAAGAAGGAATTGCTGGTTATCGTTATGGAGACGCTGAACCTTCTAGCAAAGCCCGTTTCAGAAGATTCAGATACCGAAGTTGATTACTACATAGTCCCATGCATGCTCAGCACCGCCAAACCCGACGTTATCCAGCCTATACTCAATGAGTCAGTCACCACTGTTACAATATGTCTACAATTTAACAACCCATTTATCCCACAGGCCGTCTGGGATAAAATGATTGCATCGTGTGTTCATAGATTTCAGCCTATCAATGAACCAGAATGTGACGGGCTGAAGTTTATTCAACGAGGCTTTGCTTGTCTAGCTGTGGATTCCGTGTGGAATGTTATTATCAACACAAAGGACAATGCAATGAAGGTCATGCTGTTCAAAAAGGCCAAGGAATACATACCAGAAGAACATGTTGGAGCTGGAGTGAGCGTGCTTCGTATCCTCGAGTTTCTCCTCAAGCGTATTTTGGAAACAAATCAACAAAAGCACCTTCAGTACCAATTTTATCTCCACAACGACTACCGGTTTGCATCTAGTGACAAGATGGTGCAAGTGGATGATCTTCAAAAGCATTCAAGTTTCCAATGTTTTGGTCTAAAAGGAAAACAATGGATAAACAAAGATCAGATTTGCACATGGTTCAAACACCCGAGTGCTGGGGTATGTATACTAATGATAATTTGAACTATGTGTCATTCAAAATATCTCTTTTAAGTATAAATGTTTCGGGGTTATACTGTGTATACTTTCATGTATCATATATATTTTTATATGATACATTACACTTTTATATGTATATATATTTATCATACATATATTTTGTTTTATTTTGCAGAAAGTAAAACGGACATCTGACCTCGGAGGTAGGTTTTGCCGTAAACCAGGAGTCAGTTTGGAAATTATATAGTGAAATCAAATTATATGTGTTTTCTGGTGATATCTCGAAATGAAAAGAACTACACGACATCATTTAGTTTCTTATCGTAAATTTTATACTGATAATTTCACAACATACAATAGCTATAGGATTTTGTATATGTTGGACTGTTTTATGTTTATGATCTTGCAAATTTCATCTTCAACATATGCTGATTTTACATGTTTAACAGATAGCTGGCATTCTTAAGAAAATATTTGTCAATAAATAAAAGGTATACATTGACACTTGTTTGTTGCAGAACTAACACAATCTTTACCGGAGAGAAAGCTTACATACAAAGAGGCCGGTAGAGTTTCCAGGTTCATAGGCAATGGATGTCGGACATTCTTCGTTGAACTTGACCTTCCAATCGAGACACTAGAGCAGGAGATGGAAGAACATCGACATCTAGCCTTCAGATCTCGAATTACAAAGATTATGATTCAAGTAATGAAGCTGAAGGTGGGTATGGACTTCGCCACAGTTGCCGATGCGATGTCACGAAATGGAATGGATCCCACAAAGCTCGTCAGCGTCATTGACGAAAACAGGGAAGACGTGTTTACAGGTGAGCGGTAGAGGCGATTTATCCACTAATTAAAAAGCTGTCCTAGAGTATCGAGGATGGAGGCTTAAATGTTTTGATCTGAGGTGAAGGCACTAATATCATTCCTCAATCGATATTATTGATAGTAATAAACGTTATCATTTTTAAAAACAATGTAATTACATATCATAATATAGTATATAGGAGAGCAAATCTTATTAATTTGCATTCGTTTAACTTCAACTGAACATATTCAAAGTAAATTATTGTTTTGTGCTGGTTAATGTTGGCTATGTCGCACTGTTGCATCGATAATGCGTCATACGAAAGTGCGACAGTGCGGTAATGCGCCAAGCCAAGTGACAATGCGACGCGCCATGCGACAATGTGCAATGCAACTTTGCGACAATGCGACAGAATCAGACTGTCGTTCTGCAGCATGCCACATTATTATGTTGTCGCACGGGGCACTGTCGGGCCATCGCATGTCACTTTGTTGCAATGTAGCATGACACAATTCATTGTCGTACTGTCGCTTGATGGGGTCGCCAATGCGGCAGTGTGACATGACCGACATTAGCCACCATATATTTGAGATTTTTAGGCTTATTTCGATGACATTTCGATGCAGTTTATTTTCGAGTAAGACTTCAGTTCAAGATATGTTCCATGTGTTGTTCCATGTACTTATTTTCAAACAAGGCTTGTTATCAGTGATATCTTAGTAATGGAATTAAGGATCTCACTATATTTCATTATGATTTGATAAAAACTTTAATTAATTGACTTATGACTATGTTATTTATTACATGTGAATATAACCAATGTTTCAACGGAAGTGCTGGTGTAAACTAGTATTTACCCATATCATGATCTCAATAAAGGTATATTCTATTTGACTTAAAGTTGCATGTGCCAAACCTGCACGAAAATTTCGGCATGTTATTTTTTTCTGCAGGAATCTAATTAAAATCATAAGATGTATTAAGATGCGAAATTCATTCAAATGGACAGACAACCATTGATGTTGCCTTATATGTATTAGTTAACATAAATTATGTAATATTGTAAAACTGTTATATTCCTGATTTTATGCCTTATGCAAGGTTATATGGAAAACATACCTGCATAAATCACTTTAAAATTACAAATATCACTGTAAAAATGTGAAATAAAATTGTAGACCATATCTTGGCTTCATGGTCTGACCGTATATAAATATGATGATTCTCGGCAATACTGCAAAACATCATTTTCAACTCTTAATTGTACTTACCGTGTAAAAGCCTTGAATTTAAAAATTTTAATTCTCAACATTTTAGTAACTTTTGATGGTGATGAATAACATATCAAAAGCTCTTCCTGATTCTTGAATAAGTAAATTACGGCACGTATAATTTTAAAGGATCAACCAATGGGTAATATTTAAAAGGTACCTCCGTTATGTTTTTTTTTCATTATTTTGATTAATTCATACACTATAGTTATATATGTTTCAGACGATCGATTACCTGATGAATGGTTACAGAAAACACTTTCTGTAGACGATGTTCCAGTCATCGAAAGGTATGTTGGCGTTAAAGCCTACTTCAATCTGTTCCTGGAGCTTGGATTACAACCAGAAGATGTCGACGATTTTGACGACCAGTATAAAAACAAATCTACACATGAAAAGATCAAAGCTTTACTGAAAGCTTTCATAACGGGGACGAAGACTCCCCCAACACGGAATGTCATTTTACTCGCGATGAAGGAATGTAACATGGACACTGAATCCTTACTCACGGCACTAAGGAACACTTAGATTTTGATGTACAGGAAGACAATACTTCATTTGTATATTATGGTGGTGTGTCAAGGGAGTTTTTCTCTCGTATTTATGTGCACAAACGATACAGCGATCTGCCGGATTTATAATTTTAGGTGTTAACCTATAATGACCGTGACAGTTTGTATCGTATAGTCCTCCGTCGGCCTGTCTACATGATTAATTTGATCTATCTACCACTGGTGTCCATGCTATACTTTGGCTTGATATTTTACCATTAACCGAATGTTATAATCGTAGTGTTTGACTTCTGTAGTAACATAAAACGTATATGATATCTTCCTGTCACCACTTCTTGTATAACTACCTAGAGTGGTACCAACAGACGCCATATTGGATTTACTGTAGAACAACTCGATGTGTAGGTACGCGTGTATTCGCGAACGATCCAGATTTCATGTCCGTTCAGAAGCGAGTATCCGATCACACAACATGACTTATGACATAATTGGATAATGATGACAAGGTATATAATGTGTACACCTTAATTTCCAAATACCACTCCTAAGTAAAGATACTTAGTAACATAAGGGAAATTCCCTTTTTTATATGTATTTTGCTATCTGTATATATTGCTCTCATACATTGTAATGATAAGTTTTGTTATGGGTTTACATTATGATGAAAGTATTCTTTAGTATTTTTATTGATCTTTAAAAAAAATGAAATATGACATTTTAAATGTGCAAGAGTGTTATATATTAAAGCTTGCTTTAAAGAGTTTAGGATTAATTAAAGGCGGAACGATTGTGTGTGATTATAGGCGCATACTGCTACTGCTTTAACGGGATGCAATTGTGTGATTGTTTTTTTAGTTCTGTATTTTAAATTCCAGAGATGTAAAGTTGGTGTGAGACTGCCACTGTGAGACAGAGTTAATTCATCTTTGTTTCTACCAAAATATGAGCTGGGTGTTGGATCAATATGTTTATACTATAAACACTGCCTTCCACTCTTTCAATTTGATTTAAAGTTGATATCTTTTCCTCAGTATAAGTCGTAGGTTCATTGTAGTTTTAAATTGGTGTGGTATAGGCACGTGGGACTCAAACGCACAAAAGTAGCTTCAATACGTTTTTCCGAACCCATAAGAGTGACCCAGAACCCCGTTAAAGTGCTGAGGGAGTGACACAATATACATTTACCTGATAATTGTGTGAGACCGAAAGATTATGTAATGATGTACCTGATAATTGTGTGAGACTGAGATTATGTAATGATGTACCTGATAATTGTGTGAGACTGAGATTATGTAATGATGTACCTGATAATTGTGTGAGACTGAGATTATGTAATGATGTACCTGATAATTGTGTGAGACTGAGATTATGTAATGATGTACATGATAATTGTGTGAGACTGAGATTAAGTAATGGTATAACTGGTAATTGTGTGAGACAGAGAATATATAATGAAGTACTTGATGATGGTGTGAGACTGAGCTTATATAATGATGTACCTGATAATTGTGTGAGACTGAGATTAAGTAATGGTATAGCAGATAATTTTGTGAGACTAAGATTATGTAATAGTGTAGCTGATAATTGTGTGAGACTGAGATTATGTAATGGTGTACCTGATAATTGTGTGAAACTGAGATTATGTAATGGTGTACCAGATAATTGTATGACACTGAGATTATGCAATGATGTATCTTATAATTGTGTGGGACTGAGATTATGTAATGGTGTACCTGGTAATTGTGTGAGACTGAGATTATGTAATGGTGTACCTGACAATTGTGTGATACTGAGATTATGTAATGGTGTATCTGATAATTGTGTGAGACTGAGATTATGTAATGGTGTACCAGATAATTGTGTGAGACTGAGATTATGTAATGGTGTACCTGATAATTGTGTGAGACTGAGATTATGTAATGGTGTATCTGATAATTGTGTGAGACTGAGATTATGTAATGGTGTACCAGATAATTGTATGACACTGAGATTATGTAATGATGTATCTGATAATTGTGTGAGACTGAGATTATGTAATGGTGTACCTGATAATTGTGTGACACTGAGATTATGTAATGGTGTACCTGATAATTGTGTGAGACTGAGATTATGTAATGGTGTACCAGATAATTGTATGACACTGAGATTATGCAATGATGTATCTTATAATTATGTGATACTGAGATTATGTAATTGTGTAACTGATAATTGTGTTAGACTGTGATTATGTAATGATGTACCTGATAATTGTTTGAGATGAAGATTATGTAATGATTTACCTGATGATTGTGTGAGACTGAGATTATAATTGCGTGAAGCTGAGGTTACATAATGTGAAATTTTCTAAGGTTTTTAGTATGTCAGTTTGTGAATATGAAAGGATGTGACAGTGATGTTACGGTTATTGAAGCACAGAATTGTGAAAGTTGCATTTTATTTTGTATTAATTATTACAATTATAAATAATTATTTGATGTCTGTTTTAGATTTATAATAATTCATATGATATGATACTGCACAAGTAAGAATTTAACTTAATTAATTTCGATATGTGTATTGTTCGTATTTGAGAATCGCATAACAAAATATATTTAATCTTAACTCAGTACCAATAATAAGTGGTAACGGTAATTGTGTGTGCAATTGTATATATTTAATCAAATAAACAGGATGAAGGCTATGCGTTTAGAGCCATTGTTTACACATAGAAATACCTTACGAACATCATCCTCGATATTTAACGTGTTACTATCACTTATCCAATATTCAACCCAGCAACATGCAATACCACAAATGAAGGCTTTATGTGCGGCAACAGATGAGACAGGTTATCTGGTTTTTCGATGCACATTAGAATAATTAAATAACAGTTCATTGTGTGGTTTTGAAATTAAGTGTTGTTCCTTGTTAATCATCGAAGGAAATCTCTGTGCGTATGTAATAGGCCAGTTGTCCCCCTAAAAAACCTGCAATGTTAATATAACATAGTCAAGTGGTGGGTATGGCGAAAGTGATAGTAACACCTGGAATATCGAGGATATAGGTAGATCTGTATATTGTTTGCTAATAAAACATGTGATTTTATATTTATTGGCTCGTTATATATATATATTTCAAAAGTCAAGGATGATATTTTATTTGATATTTTATATTTAAGCTTTCACAGTTTAAGAATTGTAGCGAAAATGTTATTTTCTAAAAATTTTATATTACAAGTTAAGAAAACTGACCAAAATTAGCGAAACAAGATCACAGTGAATTGTGCTTAATTTGCTTTATTTTGATTAGAATTACTTCTGTATATTACTAAAATATCGAATTACAAATGTCAAAATTAATAAGGTAGAAATCATGACTGACTCTGAGAGTCCCACTAGGAGCCCTGGGTACGCCGAGCAATAATGCGGACCTTGACCGATCTCCTGTTACGCGACTATTAAGGATGTACTCCTCTGAGAAGTCAAAATTTTCTTGTATTAAACTTTTTTCTCATATAGACTTTTGGAAAGAGGAGTTCATACCATGAAAGAAAATGAAAGAAAAAACATATGTCCGTGTGCTCGTTTTTGAGCTACTGTCACTCAAAGATACCTAGTTGACAAAATATTGGATTTTATTGGAATTTTGCCGTTTTGACCATATACACAAGATATTAAAGCCATAATTTCCTAATGAGGTGTTTGATATGTATTTATGTTTGTAGAATTTATTTTCCAGTAGTCTTCTTTTAAAATATACCAGCTTTGATCAAAGAGACTAATATTTTTTCTCAGAATAACAACATATACTACCCCTACCTCTTAATTTTGAGCTACAAAATGCACCATTTTCAGCCATTTTTGCCAAATCTAACCCTTTATAGAAAAAAAATCTGGTATTAAACTTTTGTTAATATTTTGCATATCAATAGGAAAAGGGTTGTTCTTTCAGAATCAGGCAGAAAAATGGGGGGTCCGTCTGCTTACTTTTTTGCCCCACTTGAATATTTGTAATTTTTCAGTATTTTAGAGTAAAAATTAAAAGTGCTCAAATTACCATTAAATGTAAAAATAAAGTGAAAAAAGTGAATCATTTCATACATTAATGCTCAATATTTTAATGATCACGAACCAAGTAAAGATTTACAGCAAGAATTAGCTCAATACAGCTAAAAATGCTGGTGTAGTGATGATTTAAGTAAAAACAATTTCAGTAAAAAATGGTAAAACTGTTGCTCTACTTGAAGCGAAAAAAGACACAATTTCAAAATAGCTGCCAAATGGGCCATTTCTTAAAATCCCCGTATAAAAAATCTGCTAGAGTTAGAACTGTAATTTTTGACAAAATTTGCAACTGGCAACTTGCTACAGATATTGATAAATTGTATTTGAAAATCTCAAAACGTCTTTGATCTTTGTCGAAACGAGACTTCAACGGGACTGTAACCTCAGAAGAATACAAATGTACATCCTTAAAGTGTCTTTAGCGGATATCATGGGGCAGCGTACTTTGTCTGTCAACATTTACATTACGTCGGTATAAGTCATATAGTTCTGCATGAATTTCGACCAAATTTTGTCAGAGCCATCATTTGCCAAAGGGAAACGGAGTTTGTATACATTTTGACTCTGACCTCTCTGGAGTATGAGGGCGGGGTCAAATGGATGTGAACAGTGGTAAATCATCAAATCGCTAGTAATCATAAGGAGTTTTGTATGAGTTGTAATCGGACAATCTTGGACCAATGGAAACAGTTTGATTAAGGTTTGACCCTGACCTCCATGGAGAGGTGGGTTCAATGAGGGAAGTTAGATATATCTTTAATATTCCCGAGAAAAGAAAAAATTAATCTGCATTAAAAACTGGTGACCGATAAGGCTATCTGAGTCTCTTGTATTTTTCTCAAAACGATGATTCTTTTTCTTAAATTAAAATTAGTATATTAAATGGCTACTTACAGTTTTCAGTGATGATTTTGTGTACTCCACACTCAACCTTGACATATGTCTGCCTTTGGCAGTTTGTTTGTAATAAGTAAAAATGTAATTATCATTTCGAAAAAAACCAACTTCCATTCATATGGAATCTATCCTTTACTGATATTGCGGTGATGTAATTTCAGGAATTCGTTTACAATTCGTTACATAATTATCCATTAAAATGTAAAGTGTATCACAAATATCATTTTCCCCACAGAAAACTGCTGCCACATAAAATGGGTCCTATCATTATAACTCCATCGGATTATTTTTTGTAAAAATTTACAAAATCACCAATCAATTACTAAAAATCAAATTAGAGGACAATTTGGGTTTTTTTATTACTTTTTTCAACAATTGTGTTCGTTAAGTGTCTTATTATTCTTCATCTTAATCTTCTTTCGTTTTTGTAGTGTATCTGCCAACTAATTAATAAAAGAAAATTTTAATATAGTATTTTATAGTATTTTGTAGGGTAGGGTCTGAAGGTGGCGCATGAACAAATTAAAGTAGGACAATAATTCAATATGGCCGCATTTGTCAATATCTCGTTTTGGATATGTCATGTAGAATCAAGTCTGGAACAAACAACTTGCGCACCACTTTTCTATATAAAACGACGGTCAAAGTTCAAAAGTGCATTTTGTAGAAGAAAATTATTAAAACATCTCTTACTTAAGTTCTAGAAGGCCCAGAGACATGATATTAAGCCTGTAGTATGCTGACATAAATTACAACCAAGTTTGATAAGATTAATGATTTTAACAAATATTCAAGGTCACAGGAACAAATTACCTAAAGGTCTAGAACCCTGATGTTAGGGCCTCTATATTTATGCTGACATAAACAGCTACCAATCTGTTAATGTGAATGACCTTGACCGAAATTCCTTGTTGGTCTAATGCCTATCAGTACCAATGACAATTGTTAGTTATGATGTTTTCCGTTATTTCTGAGTAATTTCATATCAATTAGAAAAATACATGTTTTTATGGCATGTTATAGCAGTGTCTGAAGTTGCCACATGAACAAAATAAAGTAGGTCGTGAATCCAATTTGGCCGATATGACCTCACATAAGGTTTTACACGGAACGGAAAATTATATTTTGATATATTTCGTTTCTTAGAAAAACAAACTTACGTCACACTTCTTATATTTAAATTGTTTATTATCTTTTTATTTTTGTTTTTTATTGCCTCATCTATCATCAAATGCCATTCCACATAATCCTACCTAAATACAACATACATAATACATAAAATACACAGTCTATAAACCTGATCACTTTTGACAAAGACAACGTAAACGGTTTGCGACGTTCGATGTCGTAAACCTGACTAACAATGTCGTAATCGTGTGACTACAGTTTTCGTTTCTCACAAAAAAACAAACTTACGTCCACACTTCTTATATTTTAATTGTTTATTTATTGCCTTCAATAGAGATACATATTCCACTCTACATCAAAATCTTAAAATACGACTCACTATACGTCTTTCTAGACACAACCGAACTGAAGGTTTGAAGATGAAAAAACATTGAAAATCTATCATCAAAATAATACATGTCATACGAAACAAAATAACGCTGAAGTTAAAGTTCTAGCCTATTAATTGTGCAACACATGAAAGTACATTTCGTCGATATAACATGTCCTAATCATATTGTAAACCGGAAAAAGCGCATCGCTGGTAGCATGGACATAATGATCCTCTTTTGTTTTCCACGTCCCACATGTTTTCGGCGTCACAAACCGATTTAAATCGCCGCATTAGCAGCGACGGACGGAAACACTTTGGTGTAAAACCTTTGTCACAGCCAGCGACTCTGATAGGACCTTACTTAAAGTGGTCGCGGTCACGGTTTGTTCAAACGTTTGTCTTTTGATCCTTAGTTCTGTTTAAGTATGTTTTTTGAGTATCAACCACATCATTACGCGAAGATGACGACTTGGGAATACGAACTTCAAAACCAGTTCTAGCGCTATCGTTCTTTATCCCAAAGAAAGTAACCGTTAAGGAACCGTCCTCATGAAACATAAGCTGATCTCTGGAAAATGTAAAATCCATACACGAATTTGATGACGGGTCGAAATATTGACCACGCGGAGCCAAGTCTGATGGACGTGTCATAAACGCAATTGCCAACAGAGTAATTGCCTTAAGACGCAAGTCTTTTAATGAAACTCCTTTATTGTCTTCCCACGAACGAAATAGTTCATCAAATGCTACGAGAGGCATGACTGGGGTACGTGTAGCCGGTTTCGTTGTACCCGATTTAACTAACGCTGTAGCGAGGTTTTTTATTGGTATACAGTTCAAAGGGTTATTTCTCCCCAAAGAATCATACAAACAAGATAGCGAAGCTGATGCCATCTTTAACTGTGACTGCGGTCGTTCACTACTGTCCGAGATAGAACATAAAAAATCTGCGAAAACTCCCGAACTAGACGAGTCAGGTGGGAACTCGACACACTCCTTTTCACAAAATTTACAAAAACGTCTAGCATATCTACTATATTGTGCCATAGTAGATTTGGCCCAACAATACATAAACTGTTCAATAGCTCTAGTTGACCACCAAAAATCACTTAGTCTTTTGCGCCAGAGATTCTCCAGGCATAAATTTTCCACCGCCGATTTTTCAACGGTTCCGGTAATAAATTGATCTGAACGTCTTTGTGTTGTTTTTTAACCGGATAGGCGGACACACTGATAGGCGGCGTAACGTTTGGAGCCATGGTTTCCCGGGCCACCAAGGGACGATAACTGTAGCTTCTGCACGTTGATCGATGATCACGCGTAAAACATGAGGGATGATTTTGAACGGCGGATTTACAAAGTTGTTGTGTTGCCACCAATCTCTCTGACCCAAGCAGTCTATTCCTGAAGTAAACGGGTCGTAAAACAGGCTGTTGTAACACGGAATTTGTTTGGTTAAAAAACGACGCGCATCGGTCTATTGTATGTGGCCCCCATATTCTGTCGAGGTAATGAAATAGACCCGTGTTCATTTTCCAATCTGAATGAGACTCCAGTCTGCTTAGAAAGTCCTAATGTACATTCTGAGATCCGGCGATGTGCTTGGCTACCAATGAAACTTTGTTGTCTATTAATTCCGCCCAAATCGCTGTAGCTAACTGAGTGAGTCTTACACTGGATCCTCCCTGATAATTTATGTACGCCACCGTAGATATATTGTCCGAAAGTAGCTGTACCACCTTGTTGTGTACTTGAGAACGGAATGATTTTAGTGCTAGCAAAACCGCCATCATTTCGCGTACATTTGAATGCTCTAACGACATTTCTTGATTCCACAATCCGCGCGCTTCTTTTGTTCCAACACCGCACCCCAGCCGGTACTGGATGCATCTGTAATTAATTGTAGGTCTATAGCCTGATGTACCACCTTTGTACCGTTCCATGATAAGAGAGCCTTCTCCCACCACTGGAGATCCTGTATAGTACCTTCATCCAATGTTAAATTATCTTGCCACGACAATCTCTGCTTTAAAAGTCTGTAAATATTTCTCAATAACAATTTTCCTGGTAATACGGCTTGCGACATAGAGACGCATTGTCCTGCTATTCTAGCTAGGCCCTTAGCTGAAACAGTACCTTTACGCAGAGTTAATTTGATACTATGTCTAAGTTTTGTTATGCGCTTTTTCGGAATAAAAATCCACACATTGTTATCTAAATTCACAGTATCAATAACATATCCTATATATTCCGTCCTTGTTTTAGGCTCAAGATTAGACTTCTCAAAGTTCACTCTAATACCAAGATTTTCAAAAACAGAAAGTACAAAATCTCTTGACGAACAAATATCAACACTATCAGCAGACAATAAAAAGCATCGACATACACTGTGATTTGATCACCTAAACTTCGAAAATATGAAATAATAGGTCGTATTGTCTTACAGAAAAAATATGGCGACACTTTCAGACCGAACGGTAACTTAGTCCACTTATAAAATTTACCGTTAAATTGGATACCCAAATATTTTTGTGAATCTAAACCGACAGGTATATGATGAAAACCATCTTTTATGTCAATTGTTACCAACTTATCATTTGGCTTAACAATGTCTTCAATAACCTTGATCCCTTCATAATGAAATGATTTAGGAGTAATATGTTCATTTAAATACCTGAGGTCAACAATCAATCGGAGCTTGTTATTTTTCTTAGGTACACACGAAATTGGGGAAATACAAACAGGCTTAGATTTTATACACTCGATTAAAACTCCGTCAGACACTAATCTGTCTATTTCAGAACTTAGAAACTGTGATTCTTTCACAGAAAAAACACTTGTTTGGAATACAAAACTCTGTTGGTAAATTGTTAAATGGAATATCAATACCATTGGAAATCCAATTGCACACACGTTTCTGGGGCATTGATTTCACGCCAGGCATCAACAGACTGTTGTAATGGACTAGCACACATGAGTATGTTTCACCCGTATAATTATGATGACTCGTCGTTTCTATCTGTCGGTATCGACGGAAATCTCGGACCATCCATTCCACCGCCACGTCTGGGATAGAAACCACGACCGAAACGCCGACCGTAAGAGTAGGAGTTGTCTCGCCTGCCACTGTACTGACCGCGTCCAGGTGTGTAATACCGTTGAAACGTATTTGCAGAGCTTGTTCTCTGTTTCACTGCAGAAATTTCAGCTGCTGTTTTCAAATTGTTTAAACTGCTGTCCGAAAATGTGGAATTATTTCGTTCTAAGTTTTTAAACAGTTTCGATGTCTCCTTATCAAACGTGTTCTGTACCAACAACGCTGAATATTCGGACTGAAGAAAGTTTATTTGAGCCGCTAAAATTGTAAACAAATGACCCAAATCTTCTGTCGTTACTGGTTTTTCCTGCACATTTATTGTTTGTAACCAACGGAGAGCAGTCTCAGTAAATCGTGCTGATTTGCTTAGAGTTGCGAGATGAGCTTGATCAACCTGTTTTATTCCTGTTTTATTGTCAAACACTTTCAACTCATTTGGAAGTTTATTTTTTCGCTAATGAATCACGAATGTTCTCAAACTCTCGTTGAATATCGGCTGCACTAAACATTGGAGTGGGACCGACCGCACCCTCGTGGTAGAAATCGTCACCGCGAAAAAAGCGTGACTCGTATTCTTTTCTTCTCCTGTCACCCTCAAATTCCTTCATTCGATCGTTAATTTTGGTTTGTGACTCCTCTATCGACTGTTGAGATGCATTAATCTTTTCAAATTGTCCAAAAATCGAACTTTTTTCGTCTTCATAAGACATGGTCGTCTGCCCGTGAGAAATGGCACTTTTGACAAAGACAAACGTAAACGGTTTACGACGTTCGATGTCGTAAACCTGACTAACAATGTCGTAATAGTGTGACTACAGGCATTAGGAAAGATAAAGTCAGTTAGGAAGAAGAGAAAAGATAAGATCCTAAATTTAGTCGCCTTTTACGATCATGCAATATAATAGGGGCAGCAGGTACAATTCAGGGCAAAATAAGTGAGCTACACGATGTTTATATTGTGTTTCTACAAAGTACGGGTCATGACACCCCCAAAGGAGATTGTCGATGAACACAGTTATGGGTATTGTTTACCACCACAAGCGTAGATTTTGTGATTTTGGCTTGGTTTTTGAGGTACCCATTAAAGGCGAGACGACATTTCGACCGGACAGGGCAATGTCTACCTAGCATATGTTTGTGAATTTCCCGATTCATCATGCCATATCTTCGTCAATACTTGACCAATTTTGTTCATCAAGCACTCACTGGAAGATATGCATCAATGGTGTAAGAGGCATTTATTAAAATAATAACGGTTTAAAAAAAAAATAGGTCCGCTTTTCTCGACCGCCGAGTTCATACTCTTGATTCTATAATATATATACATGTATACTGTTAGTTGGAACAAAAAATCGTGCCAGGTCCCTGTGAGGAAAATCTCCGTACTTTATGTGATGTGATGCATTATGCTGAAGATAAAAATATTCCGGGGATGTTACTATCAATATATTTTGAAAAAGCCTTTGGTTCTGTATCGTGGTTTCATATTGAGAAGGTGTTGAACTATTTCAATTTTGGATGTGACATTAAACTATTACATAGCAATGTAAGCTCTTCTATTAATCAAGGTGGTAATATTTCGGCCCCAATCTCCATCCAACGCGGTTGTCATCAAGGCGATCCAATTTTACAATTTTATTCTTTGTGTTGAAGTTTGGTTTGTTTGTTTGTTTAGTTTTTACGTCCTATTAACAGCCAGGGTCATGTAAGGACGTGCCAGGTTTGTTGGTGGAGGAAAGCCGGAGTACCCGGAGAAAAACCACCGGCCAGCGGTCAGTACCTGGCGACTGCCCCACATGGGATTCGAACCCGCATCCCAGAGGTGGAGGGCTTGTGGTAATATGTCGGGACATCTTAACCACTCGGCCACCGCGGCCCCTTTGTGTTGAAGTACTTGCAGCAGAACCAATAGAGATATTAAGGGTATTGCAATAGAAAACACACAGATACTGGTCTGGTGCCTGATGGCTCTGATACTTCTTTATAGAAAACTTCACTTTATTTCGGCTTAATATGCGGACAAAACACATGTTATTTTGGCTAGGTGGTAAAAAACAACAGTGATGAAACCTTCTGCTGGATGCGAATTTACAATGGGGTAGAAATAGGTTTACATTGTTAGGCATTGGTTTTTTTCAGTTGACTTAACGGAAATACCTAAGTTGAATTTTGATAAGAAATTAGTAAAACTCAAAGGTCTGATTGCTTCATGGAAAAGGCGGAATCTAACACCTATTGGAAAAATAAACATAATTAAATCACTCCTTATCTCCGAGTTTAATTATCTTTTTATAATCCTGCCAAACCCGTCCGAAAAAATATATATTTTCCAACTAAACTCTACTATTTTTAGCTTTCTCTGGAATGACAAACCTCATAAGATGGTTTTCTTTCTATTTGTATATCTAACTGTTCAAACAAATTCTGGAAAGATGTTTTTCGAGCTTGGATGAAAATGAACGATTCCAAAATGTTTTAAGACAAAAATGTTTGATCAAAACTCAGTCTAAAACATCCGTTGTGGTACAACAGAGACCTATTAATTGGTAAAAAAAGTCATTTTTTTTACAAAAATTAGTTAAATGCTGGCATATTTACATTTAATGACCTATTTAAAGATCCCAGTAATCTTACTTTTTATTCACTTGACGAATTTCAGAATTTGTTTTGTTTGATTTATTAACGTCCTATTAACAGCTATGGTCATGTAAGGACGGCCTCCCATGTATGCGGTGTGTTGCGTGTATGTTGTGCGAGGTGAGTGTACTGGGAGACTGCGGTATGTTCGTGTTGTGTCTTCTTGTATAGTGGAACTGTTGCCCCTTTTATAGTGCTATATCACTGAAGCATGCCGCCGAAGACACCAAGCAACACACCCCACCCGGTCACATTATACCGACAACGGGCGAACCAGTCGTCCCACTCCCTGTATGCTGAGCGCTAAGCAGGAGCAGAAACTACCACTTTTATAGACTTTGGTGTGTCTCGGCCAGGGGACAGAACCAAAACCTTCCTCACAGGGGCGAACGCTCAACTCAAGGCCAAAAGTGAGGCGGTGCCAAGGGAGGCATTAGGAAAGATAAAGTCAGTTAGGAAGAAGAGAAAAGATAAGATCCTAAATTTAGTCGCCTTTTACGATCATGCAATAGGGGCAGCAGGTACAATTCTAACGCCGTACCTGCAGGGCCTACATATATAACATAAACTCAATTTTTTTCTGAATTATAATGGACTTTTATTAGCTATTCGACGGTTCCTTGAGAAATCAAATTCACTGTTACCATTTCAGCGAACAATTCAACCATCTATTCCTCTGGGTTTTTTTTTGTTTTTTTTTTTGTTAGAAATAGAAAAGGCTTAATAGATTTTTACAAATGTCTCATCACACCAGCCACTGTACCAACTGGGATAATTCAAGTGGGGGGGAGTAATTTCACTATGACGCAGATAAATGGAAAACAAGAGGCCCAGAGGGCCTGTATCGCTCACCTGTTTTTTAAAGTAATCATCAAAAAGAACCTTATAATAAGAAAAAAAATTGACCCCTTAATTTAAACCCAATCATATACTGATGATATAGATACCATACAAATATGTTGTCCAATACATAGTTTCAGAGAGAAAGTAATTTATATTAAGATAGTAGCCTAATTGACCTTTTTGAGCCCGGGAGTCAGCCCTTTCATTTGTACAATTTCGGATTCCTACCCTATAAGAATGCTACCATTGCATTATGGGTGCTATTTCATGGTTAGTTGCAGAGAAGAAGTCGTTTATATGGAAACAGCCAAAATAACCACTTTTGACCCCGCCCTTCAGGCCCCATGGGGGGTCAGACCCATCATTTGTACAATTATTATTACTTCATACAACCGCAACCTAATTCATCAAAATTTTATTTGCTTTTATGTGCAAACTTCAAGACAAAAGTGTATGACATTCGATTGGTTTGTTCAGTGTTTTTTCACTTATTATTCTCAACAGCCCATGCCTTTTCAATTGGGAAAATAAGTTGTATCTCCATTTTTCCTGTAAAAGGAAGATCTTTCATTGGACCAACATTCAAATAAAATATCTTCATTTATAGTACATACTAAGATTTTTGTTTTATCTCCATAACAGGAAAAAATCTATTCAAAAGGATCCTTATAATTCAATTCACTAAAGATAATCTCTTCAATATTCAAAATTCATTTTGGGACTCTTGTCTATGAAATCATTACGCCGTCATCTCAACCAATCAGAAGCAACGTTACAAACGGCGACGCCATTTCTTCCTTTGTGGGCTGATAAGAAATTTTTAAGCAAATGAAAATGCTCGTAACAGGCAAAATTGAATCATATGTTTTCAGTGAGTAAAACTAGTTAACTTACAAGAACTATTTTAGTTAGCGAAACAAATGAATTTGAATTCCATAATGCAAATAGCTGAAATTGATTAATACATTTTTTCATTAAGGTTTATTAATGAACCATAAAATTCTTGATTACTAACTGCAGGACAAAAAACAGTGTTCTAAAACATTTCATCTCTGTCTGTAAATGAATGGCATCCATAACAGCAGGTACATAAACAGTGTGTCCTGTAAAAGTTTCATCTTTGTCAGTTCCATAAATATTGACAATTTCTTGAATGGACGCCTGGAAAATATTACAGAAAAGCATAATATACTAGTAGAAGCTATGCATTATATAGGAGAACAATTATGATCAGGGATAGTGTATCAATTTTTATTTGACCTACCGGTACTGTTGAATTTGATCAAATTGTTCTAATTACATTCATTTATTTTAGAATATTAAATGTGATCTAAATTGAAGTTTAAATAAGAGCTGCACTTTAAAGTTGTATGGTCTATCACTTTCGCTTTTTTTGTTATAGTAAAAACTGTATAGGTGCTATACACATTTTTCTCCGTCTGTCCGAGGTTTAAACTTTCTTATTTTACCACTTTTTATAAAGTTGCAGCACTGGAAGTATTTTAATTATAAAAGTGAAAAAATCTTTTTAACGTGTACACGTAAAAAATAGGCTCGAAAGATGCCGAATCATTCCGAACTCTTCTGAACATCGTCGCGACAATCTCGAAGTAACACGAGAGTTGTGAAACCAAGAGAAATGTCAACAATTTTTCGTAAACAAAACACGTGGTCGACCTCAGCAGACTGGATCTACAAAGAAATTAATGCTCGCATTTTACAATTTTTGATACACACAATATTGAATTACGGCAATGTGTGAATTAGATTTTCAAATACTTGCTCTGTGGACATAAACCAGTACGATTTGCTCATATTAACTGAAGGAAAACGTAAACAAACACATGTGCGCTTACGCTAGTTACCTGGATCACCGCGTGTAGGACGTGTGGAAGTCAGTCACGTGATACGATTCGAAATTCCGACAAAACCCGAAGGTACTGAATATGGCGGAGATTGAAGGCGTTTTATTCAAAACCAATAATATATGATCCCTATATTTCGGCTCTTTGATAGACTGACATATGGTTTGTGGAGCTAAATCATCAAGTTACATGTCCATTTTCAAATATCAAATGTTAAAATGACATATGGTTACAGTGAAAATTACAAGAAATACAACTTTAATCAAAATTAAATAAACGCACACATATACATGACCATAGCTGTTAATAGGACGTTAATAAATCAAACAAACAAACAAAATGTATATAAAAATAGTTTAAATGTATGAAATTTACATTTCCATATATTGCAACCTCTGCGATTGATTCTGACAAGTTGTTAGGATCCAGAACTCCAAAACAACACTGATTCATCTGTGTTGAAGGCATCTTCTATCTCAGCTATAAGGTCATAGATGGGAGGGATACCTGTAAAATTCAAATAAGAGAGATTAAAAAGTGAAGCTCTTTGACAAAAATAACCAGTCTGTCATTGTAAAACTTGTTTAAATAATATTTTCACATCCTTCACACCATATAAACTTCAGTTTGACAAACAAGTAACAAGAGATCCCAGAGGGATCTTGGCGCTCACCAAAGAATGATCAACGTCTGATAATAGAAAGAGGGATCTTTTCTCTGCTTTTCAAACTTTTACTTCATATTACTACATATGAAATTTGAGAAAGATCCTTTCAGAACTTTCTGAGATATATAACACTATCAAACTTCAATTATCAAAATCCAAGATGGCTAACTGTCGGTCATCTTGTTGACGGATTGGTTCGAAAATGCAATATGCACAACAAAAGTCCTAGGGGAACCTACATAAAAATTTAAGACAGAACACTTTAGTACTTTCTGCGTAATAGCAGTATCAAACTTCAATTATCAAAATCCAAGATGGTGAACTGTTGGCCATCTTGTTGATCCTTATATGTAATATGCGTAACTAGGGACCTGATGGAACCTACATATGAAATTTGAGAGAGATCCCTTCATTACTTTCTGAGAAATAGTGGTAACAAACTTTTACTATCAAAATCCAAGATGGCTGCCTGGCGGCCATCTTGTTGACCAATCAATCCCAAAATGCAATATGCACAACGAGGGCCCTAGGGGAACCTACATATGAAATTTGAGAAAGATCCCTTCAGCCCTTTCTGAGAAATATTGGTAACAAGAAATGTTAACGGGCAGAAGGACGGACCACGGACGAAAAGCGATTTGAATAGCACACCATCTGATGATGGTGGGCTAAAAATACAGATCCTGATGACAAATCATTAAATAACTATTAACATTAAACATTAAAATACCTTTATTACCAAAATATAACATTCAATATTTAAACCTGAGCCCGAGGACAGTCTGAACATGTAATGTTAAAATTAAGTGTATATTTACCTTTTGTTTTCAAAAATTCTGCAGGCGATAGCCCCAACTCGTATTAACCACCTCTCATCCGCCGACCTAATGCAGTTCTGTCATTTATCTCGTCAAAAAATTCCTGGCACCTGGCAAACTCTGTGTCTGTAGTTTGTAGATTATCTATGATTTCCTAGTACATTTGGATCAGATTGTGAAGTAGATTTGCGGTATGCTTGACATGTTCAGGGAGGGATGCAAATCTGACGTTTTCTTGTTGTAAGTACAATGATAGCATGCTCACTGGCTTCAGTTTGTCGCACAGCAGCACCTTTGTAGCAACACCATTTGTCTTTGTTACATTGATGCGGACACCAAGGAGATCTGGATCCTGATTTGCCTCGTATAGGGCATCTAGTCCAAAATGCAGACATCAGAGCCATTAGTTTATTGTAATAAGTCAACCAAGTCAAAAATAAATATTTTAAAATTAGAGGAAATTCTTCTTGAAACAGTCTCTTTTGAAGTCAATTCGTCCTAAGATAACTCATTTACTATTTGATTTCAGGCATTCAAATAAAGGGTCAATCACTCTTCTTTCTTTGTGGAATTTGTTTGAATTTCTGCAACTAAAAATGGCCCTCTTTATTAAATTTTAAGTCCATTCAGGATATATATGATATAACAAGAGGCCCATGGGCCTTAACGGTCATCTGACTCATTGCACAAAACAACAAAGTCACAGTATAAAGTATTGGTTAACGATTAATATAAACAATACAAGGAACTCCTTAGTTGAATATGTAAGTTTCCTGAAATAGGTAAATGTCATTCGTTGAACAAACTTGGTAGCCCTTCATCCATATATGGTTGTAACCCATTTACGAATTTTAAAGCCAAATTTCAGCAAAGCTTCCATTTTGGACATCCGCCATACTATCCCCATGGGTCTTAAGTTCGGTCCTTTATAAAATATGATTGTCCTCACCTAAAGTTCCCCTTCAGAATCAATTAAAACCCCTATAGACCAATTTTCCTTGAGATTGGAGACCGAAATCTGAAAACAGGAAGTGGGCCAGCTAAATTTAAGAAAATTTGCCCTTTTGGGGCCCCGCACCTCAGCCCCAAGGGGTCTGACCAGACTCATATATATAAAATAGGATTGTCCTTCCCCAATGATGTTTCACACCAAATATGGATGAAATCCATCCAAGGATGAAGGACTAGTAGGATTTCAAAGCTTAGATTAAGAAAATTTCCCCTTTTTAGGCCCCGTCCCTCTGCCCTAGGGGTCGGACCAGGCTCATTTATATAAAATATGATTGTCCTTCCCCAATGATGTTTCACACCAAATATGGATGAAATCCATCCAAGGATGAAGGAGGAGTAGGATCTAGCTTAAATTAAGAAAATTTGACCTTTTGGAGCCCCGCCCCTCTGCCCATAGTGGTCGGATCTATTTCATTTATATAAAAATATGATTGTCCTTCCCCACTGATGTTTCACACCAAATATGGATGAAATCCATTCAAGGATGAAGGAGGAGTAGGATTTAAAAAAGCTTAAATTAAGAAAATTTCCCCTTTTGGAGCCCCGCCCCTCTGCCCCTAGGGGTCGGACCAGGCTCATTTATATAAAATATGATTGTCCTTCCCCCAATGATGTTTCACACCAAATATGGATGAAATTCATACAAGGATGAAGGAGGAGTAGGATTTTAAATCTTAAATTAATAAAATTTCCTCTTTTGGAGCCCCGCCCCTCTGCCCCTAGGGGTCACCAGGCTCATTTATATAAAATATGATTGTCCATCCCCAACGATGTTTCACACCAAATATGGATGATATCCATCCAAGGATGAAGGAGAAGTAGGATTTTAAAGCTAAAATTAAGAAAATTTGCCCTTTCGGGGCCCCACCCCTCAGCCCCTAGGGTTCGGACCAGGCTCATTTATATATAATATGATTTTCCTTTCCCCAATGATATTTTACACCAAATATAGATGAAATCCATTCAAGGATGAAAAGAGGAGTAGGATTTTAAAGCTTACATTAAGAAAATTTGCCCTTTTGGGGCCCCACCCCTCAGCCCCTAGGGGTCGGACAAGGCTCATTTATATAAAATATGATTGTCCATCCCCAATGATGTTTCACACCTAATATGGATGAAATCCATCCAAGGATGAAGGAGGAGTAGGATTTTAAAGCTAAAATTAAGAAAATTTGCCCTTTGGGGCCCCATCCCTCAGCCCCAAGGGGTCGGGACCAGGCTCATTTATATAAAATATGATTGTCCTTCCTCAATGATATTTTTACACCAAATATAGATGAAATCCATTCAAGGATGAAAGAGGAGTAGGATTTTAAAGCTTAAATTAAGAAAATTTGCCTTTTTGGGGCCCCACCCCTCAGCCCCTAGGGGTCGGACAAGGCTCATTTATATAAAATATGATTGTCCTTCCCCAATGATGTTTCAAACCAAATATGGATGAAATCCATCCAAGGATGAAGGAGGAGTAGGATTTTAAAGCTAAAATTAAGAAAATTTGCCCTTTTGGGGCCCCACCCCTCAGCCCACAAGGGGTCAGACCAGGCTCATTTATATAAAATATGATTGTCCTTCCCCAATGATGTTTCACACCAAATATATGGATGAAATCCATTCAAGGATGAAGGAGGAGTAGGATTTTAAAGCTTAAATTAAGAAAATTTCCTCTTTTGGGCCCCATCCCTCAGCCCCTAGGGGTCGGACCAGGCTCATTTATATAAAATATGATTGTCCTTCCCCAACGATGTTTTACACCAAATATGGATGAAATCCATCCAAGGATGAAAGAGGAGTAGGATTTTAAAGCTTAATATTAAGAAAATTTGCCCTTTTGGGGCCCCACCCATCAGCCCTAGGGGTCGGACCAGGCTCATTTATATATAAAATATGATTGTCCTTCCCCAATGATGTTTCACACCAAATATGGATGAAATCCATCCAAGGATGAAGGAGGAGTAGGATCTAGCTTAAATTAAGAAAATTTGACCTTTTGGAGCCCCGCCCCTCTGCCCATAGTGGTCAGATCTATTTCATTTATATAAAATATGATTGTCCTTCCCCACTGATGTTTCACACCAAATATGGATGAAAATCCATTCAAGGATGAAGGAGGAGTAGGATTTTAAAGCTTAAATTAAGAAAATTTCCCCTTTTGGAGCCCCGCCCCTCTGCCCCTAGGGGTAGGACCAGGCTCATTTATATATAAAATATGATTGTCCTTCCCCAATGATGTTTCACACCAAATATGGATGAAATTCATACAAGGATGAAGGAGGAGTAGGATTTTAAATCTTAAATTAATAAAATTTCCTCTTTTGGAGCCCCGCCCCTCTGCCCCTAGGGGTCACCAGGCTCATTTATATAAAATATGATTGTCCATCCCCAACGATGTTTCACACCAAATATGGATGATATCCATCCAAGGATGAAGGAGAAGTAGGATTTTAAAGCTAAAATTAAGAAAATTTGCCCTTTCGGGGCCCCACCCCTCAGCCCCTAGGGTTCGGACCAGGCTCATTTATATATAATATGATTTTCCTTCCCCAATGATATTTTACACCAAATATAGATGAAATCCATTCAAGGATGAAAGAGGAGTAGGATTTTAAAGCTTACATTAAGAAAATTTGCCCTTTTGGGGCCCCACCCCTCAGCCCCTAGGGGTCGGACAAGGCTCATTTATATAAAATATGATTGTCCATCCCCAATGATGTTTCACACCTAATATGGATGAAATCCATCCAAGGATGAAGGAGGAGTAGGATTTTAAAGCTAAAATTAAGAAAATTTGCCCTTTGGGGCCCCACCCCTCATCAGCCCCAAGGGGTCGGACCAGGCTCATTTATATAAAATATGATTGTCCTTCCCCAATGATATTTTACACCAAATATAGATGAAATCCATTCAAGGATGAAAGAGGAGTAGGATTTTAAAAAGCTTAAATTAAGAAAATTTGCCTTTTCGGGGCCCCACCCCTCAGCCCCTAGGGGTCGGACAAGGCTCATTTATATAAAATATGATTGTCCATCCCCAATGATGTTTCACACCAAATATGGATGAAATCCATTCCTAAGTATGAAGGAGGAGTAGGATTTTAAAAGCTAAAATTAAGAAATTTGCCCTTTTGGGGCCGGCCAACCGACCCCTCAGCCCCTAGGGGGGGGTCAGACCAGGCTCATTTATATAATAAATATGATTGTCCTTCCCCAATGAAGTGTTTCACACCAAATATGAGGTGAAAATCCATTCAAGGATGAAGGAGTGGAGTAGGATTTGTAAAGCTTAAATTAAGAAAATTTCCTCTTTTGGTGGGCCCCCCATCCCTCAGCCCCTAGGGGTCCGACCCAAGGCTCATTTATATAAAATAAATGATTGTCTTTACATCACAATTCCCCAACGATGTAACAACCCCGAACCGATTTTTTCACTCAACATATGGGGATGAAATCCATCCAAGGATGAAAGAGGAGTAGGATTATATAACAAAGGCTTAAAATAAGAAAATTTGCCCTTTTGGGTCCCCACCCATTTCAGCCCCCTTAGGGTCGGGACAAGGCTCATTTAATAATAAAATCTGATGATAAGACCCATACATAAGTACCCCACATGATGTTTTTCAACAACGCGACTATGTTGGCATACATTCCATTCCTAATGATAAATGTAGTGTGAGTCAATGATTTTTACATGCTGAAATTTACTATAAAATTTTGCCTTTTAGGTGCCCCACCACCTCAGACGCGCTAAGGGGTTCGGAACCCCAAGCTCCATCTTATATAAAACTAAGAGATGTCCCTTCCCCTATGGAAGTTTTCACAAAAATACCTGCACCAAATAAGGATGTGAATGCCGCTCAGAGGGTTAAAGGAGGATGTATGCTTTTGTAGTCACTAGTCTACGCCCCTCCTGTCTGCCACGACGCCACACGGCGACACGAGCGCACGGCGGACGGCGGAAAAAGTTAAACTGATATGTTAAACTAAGTAAAGTACCTGGAAACTAATCTGACAGATGCCTGAAGATAGGACAGCCATCTGATGTTAGCTGCTCTGAAAAAAACTCAGTGTTTGCATCCCGTAAGTCGTCTGAATTGCCTTGAAGACGGCCATTTTCTGGGGAGAAAATTCAAAAATTTTGCACAAAGAAATAAGCGTGGCATCCTGTAGCAGAGGTGCCTGATCCTTCTTTGAACACCTAAAATCAAAGAGTAAATCAGCTAAAGATAATATTGAAAGATATAATTTTTCTAGATTAAATGTCGAAATTTCATTAAAAATATTAAAATTTGTTTAAATGTTATGATTGAATTATTCATGTGAGCAAATTAAACAATATAATAATCAGAATCCGACCTAATTAGGGATTTCCATTCCATTCAGGATGGAAATCCCGATTGTTTTTGTTTATTATTATTATTATTACAAGCTAACCGATATTTACATAATATATAATTTTCAGTCATGTGGACATGACGTACATAGGAATTATTTTACATAATAAATAATTTGCGTGCCCCTGTGCTTGGGCTGAGGTGACCAATATTACATTTAAGGTCCCGGAATAGCAGTTGAGATGGGTTGTTTTTTATCTTGTACATACGTTCCTTCCACATATTCATAATTCTAAATACAACTGTCGAAGACAGATATATCTGGATCAAATTATCGATGAAAAGTTACATAATACATATGTATAAGACCACGATCAAGTGTATTGTGGGTAGAGATAGGCCTAGGACGTCTCCTTGCAGGCGGTATATGGAATTTTCAAATTATTATTTGCCTAGATGAAATAAATGATTTGTTTTAATGTCCATGAGACAGGAGTCATCTCGTCTTTCCGTGTCAACACCAAAATAAAACAAACAGGCCCGTTCAAGGACACGTCCTTGGCCTAGCTACTGTAAGATACTGACCATGTATATATCCGATGTAAAATCCTCAGATATATAATTATTTATTCTGTAGTAATAGAGCTACATGTACATGTAGCCCTCGCCAGATATTGTGAATAGTTTGAATAGGCATGTTTGCATGATATATATTAAAAAAAAAAATTGAAAAAAATTGCCGCCGGTGGAGAATCGAAAGCTAAACCAGATTTCTGCTTTTTTATATACAGTGATTTTTTTTTATAAGAAGCAGATAACATTGTTGTATGATAGAGTATTCCTTATAGGAAAAATAAAAAAAATTGTAAATGTAATGTGCATGTAGCTGTTGTTTCAGCATGAAGAAAAGTGAAAAAAAGGATAATAACACATTGATAACAAATCACAAAGTTTTTTGTTGTTCTTTAATACACGATAATCTTTGTTATTTTATTGATTTTTTCTGATATGCTCGAACGTCGTTGAAGACACCCCCTGAGAGGAATGAGCTAGATTTCGCCGAGACGAAGCACACGCTCGTGTTACGTTGATACGGAGAAAACGACAGTTTTCATTTTATACCATGGAATATCAAAGTTATATTATGCATTGAGAAATTGTGCAATACAATCTTTTTTAGATTATATCTTTCTACTGCGTATGCATCGTAAAATTCTACTAAGTTGCATGAAAAAAATCACGATAACTGCAGGTACAGGTATAGTAGGCCTAATGTTATACAATGCACAGTCAATGTCGAGAACAGATCCGATTTGATGCATTCAACTCAAATATAAAGAAATGAATGCTATAGCCGAAACCTTTTGGACTCAGAGATAGTCAAAGATCGCTTTTTTAATGAATAAGAAAAAATAAACACGAAAAAATCACGATAGCTGCTCGCAGCCCATGGTACCTGTACCGCGGTTCATCGGTTTTCGACGGCGAAAGACCAAAATAAAAATCTATATTTATAGACAATTTTTTGCACAATTATATTCGCCCCCTCTTTTATATATATTTATTTGATAGTTTAATTGCATTAATCCCGAGTTTCGGTCCGTCCGTTTGTCGATTTCGAAATTTTAGCTGACTGGTGACCCCGTGGGCACTTTACCTTTGGGTAGCCCCACAGCGGCCCCACAGCTAACCCCTTATAGAGACGCACATCTCAAAAAAATCATCACAGCCAAAAACGCTCCAGAGTAATGGCTCAATTGTTCTCATTTTAAACAAAAAAATTTGGACAAAGCAAGTGAGTATTTACATTGTATTACATTATTAGTATCCTTTATGTGATATTTTTGAGAGGTTATCTCTCGGTTTTAACGGTTTTATTCAAGATAATCCGTTTATGGCAAGGTCGAGGGATGGCAAGCTTTGGTGTTGGGGCATAGTTTCATAGCGCGTTTAGATTAGCGTTATGCATTAGACATTACAGCGGGCAGGCGAATTTTAGGTCTCGATCCGGAGATTACGTCACCTTCATGTGCTTGCCGGTAGCTACAGATCTTGTCGGAAATTCGATCAGGCCCTCAAACAGAATTTTTTGCGGGGGAATCGCTACGGATGCAGTTTGGCCTACGAAATTGAAGGTAAAGAATTTTGGAGGAGTTGCCCACTCATCGTCCAATGGCCGATCGTGTTGTGCTGATTAGGCATTATATCCGAGTTGGCAACATGCCATGTTAGCACGCTTTCGGTGTTCGTGTTGTATTACGACGTGTGTGCTTTTATTTGAACGGGCACGAAAACGCGATTACACAGGGTGATGTTTCGAGTCTGTCTATTTTACAATGAACCGTGGTCTGCCAGAGTCAATGCCTTGCTTTCCGCTCTCGCTCGTACATTGCCATAACCATTTATTGTATTCTTAGGTCACATTGTCGTTCAATTTGAACGAACATTGCATTATATGAGTGCAGATGGGGGCTTCATTTCAAACACATGAAGCCATACCATAGGTCAATTAAGGAGGATGTGTTCTTAATGCGTTAATCTCACTCGAGTGAGAGTTTGAAGAATTTGTTACCTCCCTTTGAACGATATATCACATGGTAGTAGACGTAGGTTACTTTTCCCTTAGAATGTAACACTTAACAGGAGACGCAGTTGTTTGTAGTTACCGTCCCTTTGAACAAAATGGTGATCTAATTTAGTAGTTATTTACTCCTTTGAAGCAAATGACTACTATATTCTCATGGGTTTATGTTTTACTTTAAGTTAGAATTGTTATACATAATTGGACAAATATTTAGCACTTGGATGCTTTTCTTATATAAAGGGATTTGTCATTTAATTTTAATTTTTTATTAGTACTCATTAATTGTAAGTTTTATTAAAAAGAAGTCCACCACTGATCTTCTGTTCTGCACTGGCTCATATATATTAAGGACTTCACTTGAGTTTTATTTCTGTACACAGCTTCCCCGGTCTTGTTATGATATCAATCAGTCTTTATAAAACAAAAAAAAAAAACAAAAAAAAAACAAAAAAAAGTTTTGAACCTAAAGGACTGGTTTGTGCTATAACAGATACGCCCATACTCGATAATTTTATCGAGGTGTAAGCTCGGGGTTGCTTTGTTGTGTACATTTAAATTTTATTATGATATAGGTTGCCATATTATATACTATATACATATCCTATAACATATTTATACAAGGAGCAGTGCCCGCGTTATATATATCTTTATTAAATTAAATTAAGAATATTACACTCTGAAGATCAGTGTTTTTTATGGAGACATAAGTCTTACAGTGTTTGTTAAATGTATATTATACATAGATACACATATAATAGAAAGTAGCTGCTCAATATTTCATATATTATTATCTAATACTAACTTAAGCAAGATAGATACTTATGTTTTCGAGAGCTGTACTGTAAACACTTTAACATTTATTTAAATAACTTAATCAGCTCATATCTAAAAAAAAAAAAAAAAAAAAAAAAAAAAATATTATATATATATAATTTATTTAAAGGGTATTGGCTTCATATTTATCCTAATATCAGTGTCATGTTTCTGTCTCACACACTGCTGCTGATGTTCTTTTTTATAATTCAGCCATGCCTCCTAAACGCCAAGCAGCAATAAGAAAACCAATTTGGGTACAATCAAAAAAGCAAAGAGGTTAAACACAGAACACCATTCTCCAGTCCGAAAAAGGATCTCCGCCAGCAGTACTTCTCAAGTGGGGAACGACCTCGGGGTGTACGAGGTAGCCATGGGGGCTCCTGCAAAAACATACGATATCAACGAGAGATGAGGATGCGATACCTAATGTATGAAAGCCACGGCCCAGCGCCATTGCCACCCACTTCCGGGTCATCTAAATAACACTTGATTCAGTTACCCACTAAAAAAAATTTTTTAAAAAGACGCCTTCCAAGTGGGATTGATGGAAAGCCAGGGCCAATTTGGTACTCCAAACCTCCACCTACAGGACAGCCTGGACGGTCAACAGGCAAGGCAAGTACTTGATCTCACACCAAAAACTACAGCTTCAATTACAGACCAAACTAGTACTGCTAGCTTCATTGGTGGGTTGCCTTCGTTGTTACCTGCATTAACAGTTGCGTCTCAAAGTAATGTAGACAATGGGTCGCAGTTTCACTCTGTGGCTATTCCACTACATGCCAGAGTGCCTGATAAGACCAAGGACAAAATTTGGTCACACTCTTTTGTGGAGTTGTCTTCTATTACCGACAAGCATGCAGATTCACTGCAGCTTTTGGTTAAAAGTGACGAGTCAGCAAACCAGTCGCTAGAGTGGGTGCAGAAGCAGCCAAAATCTAAAACTCTATCTATTGATGAATGGACCAATCAATTTAATATATTTATGGCCGTTTATTGTGTTAAATATCCAGAGGCTTTTTCGGGTATTTTGAAATACCAGTCCCTTGTTCGCCAGTTGGCTGCAAAGAATGCAGACTGGAGATTTTATGATAATAATTTCCGACAGTTGCGCGCGAATGCACCGAATTCCATGCCGTGGGACATCATTCAGATGGAATTGTGGAATGAGGCGGTTTCGCGTCGACCATCTCAGAATGCAAACCAAGCAAAAACAGGTACCGGTATCTGCCATCGGTTTGCCAGGGGTGAGTTTTGCAATGGATGCAAATACGCACATAAATGCGGTACGTGTGGTGCCAAACACGCGGGGCTGAATTGTCCCGTTCTGCATGGTCAAAAGCAGTATCAAGGGCCACCTCCGCGTGCGATGCAGAATTTTCGTCCCTTTAGAGGACAACACAGGCATTACTCCCCTGCCAGTTTCGGGCGTCATCAATTCGGAACAGGTAACCGATTTACCAGACCGCGAAATAATAACTCCAGTTAATGCGGATCGATTAGAAGAATGTTTACGCGGCTATGACCCCGAAAAAGCCTCTTATTTAGTTAATGGTTTTCGTCATGGTTTTCGATTTCATTTCGAAGGCTATACTCATCAAAAATTTTGTAACAATCTTAAGTCTGCTTTGGAACATCCTGAAATTATTGATAAGAAATTGGGTAAAGAGCTTTTAGCATCACGGATAGCAGGTCCTTTCAAAATTGTTCCTTATGACCATTTCCACATCAGTCCTTTGGGTGTTGTACCTAAGAAAAATCCAGGAGAATTTAGGTTAATTCATCACCTGAGCTCTCCCGAAGGTGATTCCGTAAATGATGGCATTGATTCTACATACTCCTCAGTACAATACCACAATATTCAAAATGCTATCTCTTTTCTAAAAGCTCTACCCAATCCATTTATGGCCAAGACAGACATCGAGTCTGCATTCCGTATAATTCCTATACACCCCAGTCAGAGGCACTTGTTGGGTTTTACATGGAAGGGTCAGTTTTATTTTGATCGATGCCTACCAATGGGCTTAGCAGAGAGTTGTAGAATTTTTGAAGAGTTTAGCACTGCCTTAGAATGGATAGCATTGCAACGTGGCAAAGCATCAGCCATAGTTCATGTTTTAGATGATTTCTTATTTATTGAGCAATTTTATGATACATGCAGACAGGCTTTATCTGACTTTCAGCACATTTGCTCGTTATTAGGGGTACCATTAGCGGCAGATAAAACGTTCGGGCCTGAACAAGTTTTACCGTTTTTAGGCATAACATTAGACGGTATTTTAATGGAATCACGTCTGCCCATTGACAAATTAGTGAGATGCCAGGAAATGTGTAAAACGTTTAAGGTTAGGAAAAAAGTAACACTTAAAGAGCTTCAGTCAATTATAGGCACACTACAGTTTGCTACAAGTGTGGTCCTACCAGGTCGTACATTTCTCCGTCGACTCATAGATTTAACAAAAGGGGTGAAACGGTCAAGTTACAAGATTAGGCTTACCAATGCCAGTCGCGCAGACCTTGAAATGTGGGAGTTATTTCTAGAGAACTTTAATGGTTGTAATTTCTTTATGTCAGACCACTGGGCAACCTCCGACACATTGAAATTATATACTGATGCTTCATCTACAATAGGTTTTGGGGCAATCCTGGACAAATCATGGTTATATGGAACTTGGGATGATGGGCTAGTCAAACCACATATTACAGCTTTAGAGTTATACCCTATCGTTGTAGCAGTTTACACATGGGGTGAATTATTGGCTAATCAAGCGATCTGGTTATACACCGACAATCAAGCACTTGTATCCATCTTGAATTCCAAATCTTCCCGCGATCCTATAATAATGGGTATGCTTAGGTCATTAGTATTGACTTGCTTAAGATTTAACATTCTTTTTAAGGCAAGTCATGTGCCGGGTGTTCAAAATGTATTGGCTGATGCTTTGTCTCGTTTGCAGATCGAGCGATTCAAGACGTTGATGCCGTCTGCAGACAAACAACCCACTACAGTACCACTTCCAGTAGCACAATCCAAATTCTTCCAACATTAACAACTCTGGTGAATGCGTCACTTGCTCCAGCGTCCTCAAAATTATATGACAAGTCTATAATGAATTTCGTACAGTTTGGGATCAAGTTCTTTGGGAGGCACCTTCAGTTTCCAGTTCCATATGCAGTTGTGGCATTATTTGTAGCTCATGAGTTTAAGGCAAACAAAGCACATAGCACGATTGCTTCAGAATTATCAGCATTAGCTTACATACATAAACTGCAAGGATGGGAGGATCCCACTAAGGAATTTTTGGTCCGGAAAGCTCTACATGGAGTAGCGCGCTTGGCTCCTTCATTTGATACACGGTTACCTATCACAGAGGTATTATTGCTAAACATGTGTGCTGCTTTAGAAGCAGTGTGTACTGAGCTGTACGATAGAATTTTAGTCAAAGCAGTTTACACGACAGCATTCTATGGTCTAGCACGCATGGGTGAGCTCCTTACATATAACAAAAGCAACATAAAAAATGTGCTACAAGTTGATGATGTCACCTTTCAGCAAAGCGAGGGACAGCTCATCAAAATGTTTGTGGTGTTTCGTCATTTCAAGCACAATTATTCCGGGAAATCACACACAGTTACAATTGATTGCCTCCCAAATTCACCTTCTTGCCCAGTAGCAGCAATGCAACAATACTTGAAAGTTAGGGGTGTCTGTGCTGGTTGTTTGTTTCTCGACAAGGAAGGTGTTCCTTTTCTAAGGAAGAAATTTGAAACATGTCTGTACCGGTGTTTGTCTTTTTGTGATTTAGATAGTTCAAGATATAAGGGTCACAGTTTTAGGATTGGGGGTGCTTCATTTGCAGCATCTCAAGGTTTTTCAGATGCACAAATACGTCTTCTTGGTCGCTGGAGAACTGACGCATTCAAAAAATACATTAGAGCTCCAGCATTAGTAGAACACAAAACCCATTCAGAAACCTCTGCAACATGAAGGTAAACATAGATGAGTGACAATGTGCTCAAATATAGGGATTCATTAAATTTGTATTTGTTATTAACTGTACTTGTAGACCACAGTGGCGGCACGCCCAGGTCATCCTCTATTGTTGTTAGCTGAGCCTGTATATATATATACGTAGATCACAGTGGCGGCACGCCCAGGTCATTATATGTGTATTTTGCTATTAACTGTACTTGTAGACTACAGTGGCGGCACGCCCAAGTCTTTATCTTTGTATTTGCTATTAACTGTACTTGTAGACTACAGTGACGGCACGCCCAAGTCTTTATCTTTGTATTTGCTATTAACTGTACTTGTAGACCACAGTGGCGGCACGCCCAGGTCCTTATCTTTGTATTTGCTATTAACTGTAGTTGTAGACTACAGTGGCGGCACGCCCAAGTCTTTATCTTTGTATTTGCTATTAACTGTACTTGTAGACTACAGTGGCGGCACGCCCAGGTCCTTATCTTTGTATTTGTTATTAACTGTACTTGTACATCACAGTGGCGGCACGCCCAGGTCTTTATCTTTGTATTTGCTATTAACTGTACTTGTAGACCACAGTGGCGGCACGCCCAGGTCCTTATATTTGTATTTGTTATTAACTGTACTTGTAGATCACAGTGGCGGCACGCCCTGGTCATACTTTATTGTTGATAACTGCGCCAGTATGTATATATACATAGAGACGTAGACTACAGTGGCGGCACGCCCAGGTCTTTATATTTGTATTTGTTATTAATAGTACTTTTAGACCACAGTGGCGGCACGCCCAGGTCTTCATATTTGTATTTTGGTTATTACTTGATCCTATAGATCACAGTGGCGGCACGCCCAGGTCAGTATATTCGCCCAGGTCAGTATATTTGCATTTTGTTCTTAACTGAACCTATAGACCACAGTGGCGGCACGCCCAAATCAGTAGATTTTTGTTTTTCCTGTTAACAGAAACTGTAAACCGGTTGACAATTCAACTTGCCTGCTTTACTTTTAAGATAGGTGTTATAAAAGAAAATATACTAGTGACAATCATTGAGGTAGCTCTTTGGAATCTACAGTCGGTCAGATACATTGTATTTGTTTTATCGATAAATACCAATAAAAGTGATTTTCAAATAGTCTTTTTTATCCATCATACAATATTTATGCTTATTCAAATACTCAGTTTATTTTACTTACATGTAATTTATAAATGAACTGAAAGATATGAGATTATTGCTTTTGTTTAAATACAACTTATTTCGCAATGTTTTTGCAACTATGTACTTTCAAATTAGTAGTACCTAACCATTTCTTGCTGTTATTAACTAGTCCCAGTAGTAATTTTGACATGTTTTATAGCTTTTTTATTAATGACACCGTTTAGGTCATGCAATTAGATTTCTTACTAAACATAGTTGCCAAGATAAGTGATATGCCGATGCCTTTCACATTAATTTTGTTGTACATTATTTTTGATGCATTATTAATGCAAACATTGGTCTAGATATTATCTTTGGAGTCAATCATTTAAATCCCTGTGTCCATGCAGCAAGGGTGGCGGCGATAACCTGCCTTAATTTCTTCGTTAAAGCTGACAATGCAAGATAAAAACATGCAGTTGAAATTAAAAAAAAAAATATTTTAACGATTTTTTTTTTTCAAAAATTGTTTCTGAGACATCCCCTAGTTATGACAGTGTGGTATCTAAGGAAGTGGCAGCCATTTTTCTTTTGCTCTGCTTAGTAACCTTCACTGGCCAACCCCCTATATAAAGCACGGGACACTTGACACACGTGTATCATTCTAAACATGTCTTTGTCTCAGATACACATGCCCCGATATTGCAAATAACAATGTCAAATTGAAAATAAACACTGCACTCACCGGACAATAGTTCATTGAAGTAATAGATGAATGTGTTGTCAGCTAAATCCCAAAATATGTCCAATACGAACTAATAAAACACTTCAATATACAGTAGGTTTTACACGTACATGTAGAACGACACGTGTGTGTTTTTGATAGTTGTCGCTCGTTCGGGTCAGGTACGTAGTCACGTGTATATGGTCAGTTGAGTGCATCGGGTACGATGATATACGTGGAGATATGTGGACGGACTATTGTTTGGATTTCTATTCACTTGCGCTGGATTTTATTTTGAGAAACATCTAATTGACAACTTAGAGGAGTTGACATGTTTTCTTGCTAAAAAAAGTTCCATATAGCTTTACAGGTGAGGGTTTTTGTTTACCTATTTGTAGGTGATATAACCTGTAGACTGCTAGGTGTATAGGTACATGAATGAGCGCATGTGTGTCGATACACGCGCTTTATATAGGGGTCGGTGAGTCGTCGGAATGTAAAACGAAAAATGGCTGTCCTCAACCGGGAATGTCTCATAAACGATTCTTGAAAAAAAAACGAGTATACTTATTTAAAAAAATCATTTTAATAATTTTAACTTGCATTGTCAGCTTTAAGGCAGGTTCTCTTGTGGCGGTATTTTAGCCGCACCTTCACACAAAAAACTTATATTTTGATAAAAAAGTAAGATTTTAATCGACTTTATTATTAATAAATCCGGCCACCCCGGCTGGGTGTGAGCCATGAACGCCATTACCTTGTTGCATTGATCATTTTGTGTGAACAGAGCTATGCTGCAGGGAAGACGATGTAGTCCAAGTAGTAGTTTAGAGCTGTATAAGAATGAGCAGGGCAAAAATAAACGTCTATATTTATAGACAATTTTTTGCACAATTATTCGCCCCTCTTTATAATATTTATTTGATAGTTTAATCATTAATCCCGAGTTTCGGTCCGTCCGTTTGTCGATTTCGAAATTTTAGCTGACTGGTGACCCCGTGGGCACTTTACCTTTGGGTAGCCCCACAGCGGCCCCACAGCTAACCCCTTATAGAGACGCCATCTCAAAAAATCATCACAGCCAAAAAACGCTCCAGAGTAATGGCTCAATTGTTCTCATTTTAACAAAAAACCCTCCCTCCACAAGCCCTTCTTTTCTTATCAGCTCCATTTAGTTTTTGGTTCACTTTAATTTTATGTATTATGGAACCGATCAGTATTATTTTCATGATGTTACATTCAATATGATGCATTTTATTAATAGATTTTAAGTAAGTTGTTCTAGTCAAAGGTTGTGTTTATATTTACCATAAGTTTGGCGGTATTTTAGCCGCACCTTCACACAAAAAACTTATATTTTGATAAAAAAGTAAGATTTTAATCGACTTTATTATTAATAAATCCGGCCACCCCGGCTGGGGTGAGCCATGAACGCCATTACCTTGTTGCATTGATCATTTTGTGTGAACAGAGCTATGCTGCAGGGAAGACGATGTAGTCCAAGTAGTAGTTTAGTTAATTTTTTTACCCTCAGTACCCTAATTTTTTTTCACTTTTCTACAAATAAAAGTCAGGATTTTCGATCTCAGACTTCCGGTTTCCATCCATCATTTTAGAGTGAAAGACACTAAAATCAAATAGAGAAAAAGGTTTTCCCGAACCGACCGACCCACTTTTTTTGCCAATGTAACCCTCAACAGACATTTTTTTCGTTATGGAATTTGAAATTACATAAAATACCTCATTTTTATTAGTACCACGTTACATTTACATGCTATGTTGGAGAGCCTCGGTAGTTTAGCATGTAATCGTGTATCCTGGGGATAGATTTAGGGTGAGGATAAAAACTAGCTGGTAAAACATAGTAGCCCGTGATACTCATACATGTAATATTATTGTTAATGACAGACAGCCGTGAAGTGGAGCAGACGGAGCTGTACTTTCTCAATATTCATATGTAGATTAAATGTTGGTAACAAATTTCATAGGTTCCCTCTTGAACCCTAGTTGTGCATATTGCATTTTGGGAGTGATCGGTCAACAAGATGGCCGACTGGCGGCCATCTTGGATTTTGATAGTTAAAGTTTGTTACCGCTATTTCTCAGAAAGTACTGAAGGAATCTTTCTCAAATTTCATATGTAGGTTCCCCTAGGACCCTAGTTGTGCATATTGCATTTTGAGACAGATCGGTCAACAAGATGGTCGAATGGCGGCCATCTTGGATTTTGATAATTAAAGTTTGTTACCGCTATTTCTCAGAAAGTACTGAAGGGATCTTTCTCAAATTTCATGTACAGGTTCCTCAAGGGGTCTAGTGCATTTTCGGTCAGCAAGATGATCGACAGGTAGCCATCTTGGATTTTGATAATTGAAGTTTGAAGTTACTGCTACATATCTCAGAAAGTACTGGAAGGATCTTTCTCAAGTTTCATATATATTTATATAGTATGCAGTAAAAGTTTGAAAAGCAGGGAAAAGATCCCTCTTTCTGTTGTCAGACATAGATCATTCTTTGGTGGGCGCCAAGATCCCTCTGGGATCTCTTGTATGTATTTCCGGCTATTTTTTCATATAGAGACTGTACATGGCCCTGTGATTTCTCGATCTATATCAGATCAATGTCATAATCTAAATAAACGGTAAAACACAGTTTAAAAAATTGATGATACCCTCAATCTGATTAAAATACAGATCCTTATAACCACTCCGTTATATAAAGGATCTGACAATACCCCATAGGGGGTCACGACGAGATGACCTTTATACCACGTGGTCTTCATATCAGATACATTTTCTACACCTTGTCACATTCATTAAAAACCATATTTCGTCCCAGGATACATATACAATTAGCTTTATTGTGCTATTTGGGCGAGATGACTACGTAAACCAAAATAATTCTGGCAGTTTTTAGGTCATCTAGTCATCATGCACCGTCCGTCGTAGGCCCTGCAGGTAGGGCGTTAGAATTGTACCTGCTGCCCCTATTGCATGATCGTAAAAGGCGACTAAATTTAGGATCTTATCTTTTCTATTCTTCCTAACTGACTTTATCCTTCCTAATGCCTCCCTTGGCACCGCCTCACTTTTGGCCTTGAGTTGAGCGTTCGCCCCTGTGAGGAAGGCTCTGGGTTCTGTCCCCTGGCCGAGACACACCAAAGTCTATAAAGTCTATAAAAGTGGTAGTTTCTTTACCTGCTTAGCGCTCAGCATACAGGGAGTGGGACGACTGGTTCGCCCGTTGTCAGTATAATGTGACCGGGTGGGGTGTGTTGCTTGGTGTCTTCGGCGGCATGCTCCAGTGATATAGCACTATAAAAAGGGCAAAAGTTCCACTGTACAAGAAGACACAACATGAATATACCGCAGTCTCCCGAAACACGCACCTCGCACAACATACACGCAACACACCGCATACATGGGAGGCCGTCCTTACATGACCATAGCTGTTAATAGGACGTTAATTAATCAAACAAACAAACAAACAAACCGTCCGTCGTCGTGCGTAAACTTTTCATTCAAACAACTTCTTCTCAATAACCGGAAGGCCCAGGGTACTCATATTTGGCCTGTACCAAGTTTGTTCAAATGAATGACCTTGACCTTCATTCAAGGTCACAGGGGTCAAAAAGGCCAAAATCTTTAAACGTTTTCTTCTCAAGAACCAGAAGGTCCAGGGTACTGATATTTGGCCTGTAGGATGCTGAGATGAAGGGCTACCAAGTTTGTTCAAATAAATGGCCTTGACCTTCATTCGAGGTTACAGGGCTCATATAGGCTAAAATTATTTTAAAAACTTCTTGTGAATAACTAAGAGGCCTAGAGACTTGATATTGGGCCAGTAGGATGCTGGGGTGAAAGGCTACCAAGTTTGTTCAAATAAATAACCTTGACCTTCATTCAAGGTCACATGAGTAAATAGGCTACAATCATTTAAATAACATCTTGTGAATAATGAAGGGGTTTAGAGACCAGATATTAGGCCTGTGGCATGCTGGGATGAAGGGCTACCAAGTTTGTTCAAATGAATGACCTTGATCTTTATTCAAGGTCACGGGGGCAAAATAGGCTAAAATCTTTAAATGACTTCTTCTCAAGAATTAAATGGCCCAGGATACTCATATTTGGCCTGCATCATGCTGGGATGAAGGGCTACCAAGTTTGTTCAAATGAATGACCTTGATCTTCATTCAAGGTCATGGGGGCCAAATAGGCTAAAATCTTTAAATGACTTCTTCTCAAGAACCAGAAGGCCCAGGGTACTGATATTGGGCATGAAAAATGCTGGGAGGAAGGGCTACCAAGTTTGTTCAAATGAAGGACCTTGACCTTCATACAAGGTCACAGGGGTCAAATAGGCTAAAATCCTTATAAACAATTTTTTGTCAAGACCAAGAAGGCCCATGGTAATGATATTGGGCCTGTAGCATGCTGGGATGAAAGGCTACCAAGTTTGTTCAAGGTCACCGGGGTCAAATAGGCTAACATCTTTAATTGACTTCTTCTCAAGAACCAGAAGGCCATGGGTACTGATATTGGGCATGTAGCACGCTTGGATGAAGGGCTATCAAGTTTATTCAAAGGAATGACCTTGATCTTCATTAAAGGTCACGGCGGCAAATAGGCTAAAATCTTTAAACGACTTCTTCTCAAGAACCTGAAGGCACAGGATACTGATATTTGGCATGAAGCATGCTGGGATGAAGGGCTACCAAATTTGTTCAAAAGAATCACCTTGACCTTCAATCAAGGTCACAGGGGTCAAATAGGCTTAAATCTTTAAACGACTATGTTGTATTGTACTAATAGTCAGATGACCGTTAAGGCCCATGGGCCTCTTGTTTTCATACTATTTCGTCCCTGAAATTCACTGTCAAAATTTTGCAAGTAGCAATTTGATTGGCCATTTCCAAAGGTCACCTGGACATGACCTCCCATGGGACTTTCTCAGATCCTCTTATCAAACGTAGTGATAATAAGGATCTGTATTTTAATCAGATTGTCAATGTGTAAAAAATGCATTTGGTAAAAAAAGGTCATCCCAACGTGACCCAATCTGATTGAAATACAGATGTTTATAACCACTCAGTTCAATAGAGCATCTGAGAAAATCCGATTAAAGGTCATGTTCGGATGACCTTGATACCACGTGTAATTCAGATCAGATGCATTTTCTGCACGCTGCTCTGTCAATTGACAACGCCATTTCGCCCCTGCATACAAATTCGATTAGCTTTATTATGCTCTTTGGGCGAGATGACTACCTATACGGAAATAATTCTGACAGATTTTCAGACTATTTCGTCCCCTGAAATTCACTGTCAAAATTTTGCCAGCAGCAATTTGATTGGCCGTTTACAAAGGTCATCTGGACATGACCCCTAATGGGATTTTCTCAGATCCTCTTATCTAACGTAGTGATGATAAGGATCTGTATTTTAATCAGATTGAACGTAACCCCTTACGGAAATTTGTCAGATCCTCTATTGAATGTAGTGGTTATGAGGATCTGTATTTTAATCAGATTGGGGCTATACTGATGTTTGAAGAGTGTACAGAGAGCTCGTGATACAACTGCCTGTATACTTACGGACAAAAAATCTTGGGTTGCATTTGGATGTGTACCTATGCGTACATAGTGTTTCACCGCGTCAACTTTCCAGCGTCCCATTTTTTCTGATGTGTTCTGGAACTCCTCTGGCAGCCTAAAGCTTTGTTTGTTTGATTTATTAACGTCCTATTAACAGTTATTGTCATGTAAGGACGGTCTCCCATGTATGCGGTGTGTTGCGTGTATGTTGTGCGAGGTGAGTGTACTTGGAGACTGCGGTATGTTCGTGTTGTGTCTTCTTGTATAGTGGAACTGTTGCCCTTTTTATAGTGCTATATCACTGAAGCATGCCGCCGAAGACACCAAGCAACACACCCCACCCGGTCACATTATACTGACAACGGGCGAACCAGTCGTCCCACTCACTGTATGCTGAACGCTAAGCAGGAGCAGAAACTACCACTTTTATAGACTTTGGTGTGTCTCGGCCAGGGGACAGAACCCAGAGCCTTCCTCACAGGGGCGAACGCTCAACTCAAGGCCAAAAGTGAGGCGGTGCCAAGGGAGGCATTAGGAAAGATAAAGTCAGTTAGGAAGAAGAGAAAATATAAGATGCTAAATTTAGTCGCCTTTTACAATCATGCAATAGGGGCAGCAGGTACAATTCTAACGCCCTACCTAAAACTATGACCTTTATTTACAGAAGGATCTAGTTTTATAAAATTAAGCACAGACTGGAGAACCTTACAAAAATATGAGTAGGTTACTGGTAATGAATCGAGAAATTAGAAAAGAGGATCATCCTTACCTCTGAACAACTGTAAATATTGATGCAAAGCGTAAACAGGACAGAGGAATTTTGAGGATCCGGTAGATATCTCGATAAGAAATGGCTTCAGGTCACTGTGTTTAAAATTAGAAATTTCAACTGTCATCGCAGACAATGAGTGTGACTGAGAATTTATTTGAAACGAAATGTCTTGAACTTGTGTCTTGTCAGTTATTCTGCTTAACAGTGAATTTCCCAATGCGGAGAAATGCGTGGAATGCTAACAAGAACATTGACCGACATAAAAGCGCTTTATCTGTAGCAAGACACAATTGTTCCAAAATGCTTTGAGTTATGGGTAACCTACAATCATAACTACGTTTTGGGTTATGAACACCTTTCAACAGTTTTTTTTTACAAAAATGAAGTTGTTGAATCTGTCATATTTTCTAATTTATGAACAAAGCTAATTTCTGAAATGTATGAATGCACAGTCACCATGAACATCTGCTGCATCAGAAACAATTTGATTGTCTCCGAAGAGTTGTCAAACAGTAAACATGATTTTCCATTGTACATGTGTGTTCAGATAGAAAATAGAGCCAAGCCTGAATATCATACCGAACTTCCTTGTTTAAACGGATATGATATTGTTCTTTAACACCCATGGTAAGATTGATAAGGCGTTGAAGAAAGGCCCTCCCAGGAACTATCACAACACAGAAAAATAGTAACAAACCCATGATTGACTGGAGGTCCTTAGGTTTAATTTTAGACCTATTTTGAAAATGATCAAGTAAACAGCAGGCTTTCTCGTTTTTTCCTGCGGGATTGATGCTGTCATAGTAACATTATTCAACTGGATACCATAAATAATTAACTCAGTTGATGGCCACTGAGTTTTTTCAGCTTTGATAAGCAATCTGATTAAAATACAGATCCTTATAACCACTCCGTTATTTAAAGGATCTGACAATATCCCATAGGGGGTCACGTTCAGATGACCTTTATACCACGTGGTCTTCATTTAAGATACATTTTCAACACCTTGTCACATCCATTGAAAACGATATTTCGTCCCAGTATACTTATGTAGAAGATCAGGGAAAATAAACATTCCTTTCGAGTGCCCCGACCAGGAATCGAACCCGGGTCTCCGGCGTGGAAATCGGCTCTACCGACTGAGCCAAAGAAGCATGCTCCGTCAGCTGAGTGACAGAGACCGTATTTAACACTATGTACAAGTCACACCGACCTCCTTCTTTTACATTTTGTAACAGGAGAGGAGAAAATGTAGCGGCCAGACCGGGATTCGAATGGTATTCCTGTAAGAAATCACATTGTAGATTTGGATCTAAGGTATTTTCAGCATTTGGCATCGGTAATACACATCAGGGAGATTTATGAAGCAGTTGATATGACAATTATAAAACATACTGTGTTAGAGTGAATACGGGTACATGATAATGGGATATTTTGATAAATAATCTCAGATGATAAATTTTGAGCTTAAAATATTGTCAAGTTCTATCATCTTGTGGAGTTTGATTTTGATTTTTCAAATTGTGTGTTCCAGCAATGATTGTTGGTTGGAGTGTTTTTTATGAAGGCCTTTTTGGTATTTTTCTACCATGGACGCATGGATTTTTTAATACGTTTATATTCATGTTATGAACTGTCAGTGTACCAAATGTTGGCATTTGTCTTTTTAAGGGAGGGCGAATGTAAAAGTATTGGATTTATCCGTACTTACGCTCGGTGTTTTTGTTATGTCCTGCGTGACAAACCATGTGTTGTGATCGAGACTCCATTTGTTATGGGGATTTTCCCGATTGGGAATCCCGTTTCCGGTTCATACTAATGTAAATTTTGATTGGCTGTTATTTTTGATACCTAGTCTGCTCATCTGTATAGATTGCGTACGTGCTGTTCATGGCATATTATTAAATTTGGGTATATAGCCAGGTGTTTAGATTAGTATAGCGAGTTCTGACGGAAGCTTTCATGTAGCTGTTCAGCTCCATTCTCTCTCTTCAAGGTATTTATCCCGATATCATGTAGGGTTTTTCGGTCGTAGTCCTCAAAATTACTCCGGATAGGGTGGTTGTATTCCATGTAGACAGCGCTAGGCAGTAAAAATGTAGTAAACGTTAATATAGTGAACCCCAGGGTAGGGAGAAGGGTGGTCGTTGGAGTCGGAAATATTAAAATATAGTGTACATGTGCTGTAGTTGCTCATTTTAGGCTAGAACGAATATACGTACCCGGCCTACTTATACTTTTCAGCCGGGTACGAACTGATCCCTATGTGTCGTAGTGGAGCACTGCCTCCGGAAATCACTCGGGCACAGTTTTCTATACTTTTTTGTAGGTTTCCAATTATTTTATGCGTATACATATATTTACATATAATTTTTGTCCAAAGCAAACATAACTACCATTCTTAATACCTACAGTACCGCTCACACGACGTCAAATTCACAATTTGTGGACTTGCCGTATCAATTCCCTTCATATGTATTATGTAAAAAAAATAATGCCTCGATGAGAATCTGATATTTCATGTGGTTCAGTTTTATTGCCTAGTAGGTAAGCGATATCAAACAATTACGATAAAATGCAAACAAACGTTTTATAATGGTTTGCATAGTCATTACTTTGCTCCATCAGCAGTAATAGGCACCAATTGTAGCTCTAAAGATGACACCATTTTCTGTCAAAAAGTCTTTTGAGCTCCAATATTGCAGCTAAGCTTAGGCCTGTATTGTTTTGGCCATGTTGTCTCGCTGGTGAAATGCGTTCTTTGTAAATATTCTGTGATGTTCTGTATTTCATCTCCATGTTTAGCCATTGTGTCTTGTCTATTAAAATGTTGAACTTTATGAATTGTGTTGTCGTCCGTTGACCCGTAGACCTAGCCAGCAGAAGTCGAGACGGAACCACAGAGTTGACGAACCTATACCAAGAGATCCCAGAGGGATCTTGGCGCCCACCTAAGAATGATCTTTGTTCGACAAAGGAAAGAGGGATCTTTTCTCTGCTTTTCAAGCTTTTACTACATATTACTACACATGAAATTTGAGAAAGATCCCTTGACTACTTTCTGAGATATATAACAGTAACAAACTTCAATTATCAAAATCCAAGATGGCTACCTGTCTGCCATCTTGTTCACCAATCGGTCCTAAAATGCAATATGCACAACTAGGCCCCTAAAAGAACCTGTACATGAAATTTTAGAATAATTCTTTTGGTACTTTTTGAGAAATAGCGGTAACAAACTTTAAACTATCAAAATCCAAGATGGCGGTCTGTCGGTCATCTTGTTAACCGATTGGTCCCAATATGCAATATGCACAACTAGGCCCCTAGGGGAACTTACATGTGAAATTTGAGAAAGATCCCTTCAGTACATTCTGAGAAATAGCGGAAAAAAACTTCAATTGTCAAAATCCAAGATGGCGTCCTGTTGGCTACCTGTCGGCCATCTTGTTCACTGATCGGTCCTAAAATGCAATATGCACAACTAGACCCCTAGAAGAACCTGCACATACAATTTGAGACAGATCCCTTCAGTACATTCTAAGAAATAGTGGTAACAAGCTTCAACTATCAAAATCCAATATGGCCTCCTGTCGGCCATCTTGATCACCGATGTGTCCGAAAATGCAACATGCACAACTAGACCCCTAGGGGAACCTGCTCATGCAATTTGATACAGATCCCTAGAGTACTTTCTGAGAAATAGTAGTAACAGATTCAACTATCAAAATCCAAGATGGCGGCCTATCGGCCATCTTGTTCATCAATCGGTCCCAAAATGCAATATGCACAACTAGGCCCCTAGGGGAACCTGCACATGCAATTTGGGACAGATCCCTTCAGTACTTTCTGAGAAATAGCTGTAACAAACTTCAATTGTCAAAATCCAAGATGGCGGCCTGGCGGCCATCTTGTTCATCGATCGGTCCCAAAATGCAATATGCACAACTAGGGACCTAAGGGAAACTGTACAATAAATTTGAGAAGAATTCTTTTGGTACGTTTTGAGAAATAGCGGTAACAAACTTTAAACTATCACAAGAGATCCCAGAGGGATCTTGGCGCCCACCAAAGAATGATCTATATCTGACAAAGGAAAGATGGATCTTTTCTCTACTTTTTAAACTTTTTCAAACATACTACATATAAAATTTGAGACAGATCGCTTCAGTACCTTTTGAGAAATAGCGGTAACAAACTTCAACTATCAAAATCCAAGATGACTCCTTGGCGGCCATCTTGTTGATCAATCGGTCCCAAATCACAATATGCACAACTAGGGCCCTAAGGGAACCTAAATGTGAAATTTGAGAAAGATCCATTCAATACTTTCTGAGAAATAGCGATAACAAACTTTTAATATAAAAATCCAAGATGGCTGCCTGGCAGCAATTTTGTTGACCGATCGGTCCCAACTCACAATATGCACAACTAGGGCCCTAGGGGAACATACATATGAATTTTGAGACAGATCCCTTCATTACTTTCTGAGAAATAGCGATAACAAACTTCGAATATAAAAATCCAAGATGGCTGCCTGGCAGCAATTTTGTTAACCGATCGGTCCCAAAATGCAATATGCACAACTAGGTCCCTAGGGGAACCTACATATGAAATTTGAGACAGATCCCTTTAATACTATCTGAGAAATAGCCATAACAAACTTTAACTATCGAAATCCAAGATGGCGGCCTGGCGGCCATCTTGTTCACCGATTGGTTCAAAAATACAAAATGCACAAGGGCCCTAGGGGAACCTTCATATTAAATTTGAGAAAGATCCCTTCAGCACTTTTTGAGAAATGGGGATATCAAACCTTAATTATCAAAATCCAGGATGGCCGCCAGCCTATCAGCCTCAAAATCTATATGGTACAAATAGGGACCAAGGGTAACCTCCATGTGAAGTTTGAACGAAATTCCTTCAGTATTTCTCAAGAAATATCGATAACAAACTTCAACTGCCAAAATCAAAGATGGCTGTCTGGCGGCCATCTTGTTTTTCCGATCAGCCTCAAAATCTGTATGGCACAAATATGGACCAAGGGCACCCTCCATGTGAAGTTTGAACAAAATCCCTGCAGCAGTTTTTAAGAAATAGTGATAACAAGCATTGTTTACGGACGGACGACGGACGCAGGGTGATTTGAATAGCCCACCATCATCAGATGGTGGGCTAAAAATCCACTATACGAAGTGCATTTTATTTTATTAACATATAACTTTAAATTTTTTTTTTCCAAACCATCTGAAAATTACTTTTATAACATATCAAAGTTATTCTGCTGTATTTAACTATTTAAGAGTTTATCTTAAAGCCCCTAGGGACATAGAGAGGTACATCTGCCTATCGTAAAATTGGCGAAGTTGCCAATCTCTATGTATATATGTTTCTGACTAAGCTTAAACACCTGGCTATATACCCAAATTTAATAATATGCCATGAACAGCACGTGCTCAAGCTATACATGTGAGCAGACTAGGTATCAAAATTTACATAAGTATGAACCGGACGGGATTCCCTCCCAATCGGGAAAATCCCCATGACAAATGGAGTCTCGATCACAACACATGGTTTGTCACGCAGGACATAACAAAAACACCGAGCGTACATGTAAGTACGGATAAATCCAATATTTTTACACTTATATAACTAGCTTAATTGTGCTCTTTGGGCGAGATGACTACGTAAACCAAAATAATTCTGACAGTTTTTTCAAACTATTTCGTCCCTGAAATTCTCTGTCAAAATTTTGCAAGTAGCAATTTGATTGGCCTTTTCCAAAGGTCACCTGGACATGACCCCAATGGGATTTTCTCAGATCCTCTTATCAAACGTAGTGATAATAAGGATCTGTATTTTGATCAGATTGCTTTGATAGGGATATCGATTCATTTTTTCATGGGCAGGCTATAAAAAGTCTTCAGACTTGTTTGAATAGTTACGGCGAAATCCATATATACATATGTACAATGTCCCGAGAAGAGACTTTTTATAGCCAGACAATGAGATTGCAGACGAAGCCTCGCTCAAGCATATTATGTTGGCAACGAAGCCATTATGAATTTTTAATTACATGATTTTCATGATGTTTGTCATAACGGGGCTTATTTCGTCTTAATGATGGCACCTTGTATAGATGTATAGGATGATTTTGAAAGGAAAAATATCGCTCTTTCAAACGTTTTCATGACGATGTACTAGAAATGTGTTTTTATAGCCGCTTAAGGTAGGCGAGTTAGACATTTGGAGTCTTAGGCTTTCCACCTGATTTTGATGTTTTTAATCTAGACCTCTAAAACGTCTAAAAATGGTCTTAGAGCACTCTGGTGGGTTCATGATTAAATAATCTGCAACTAATTATCAGATCCCTGTGAATTAGAGGGCCCATCATAGTCAATATCCAAAGATGTATTGAAAATATACGATCAACAGAAAATATAACATCAATAATATCTGGAATCGAGGGTGGGTCATACTCATAAAAAAGATGCGATAACAGACATTAGAGGGCCCATCATACTCATAATTTTGTGATTTGAAAATTACACTTTGAACTCATGCTCAAATATTAAGTGATTTCCATGCAATACACAAATTACTGAAATTAGAGGGTGGGTCATACTCGATCTTTACAATTTTCGTAGATATAAATATTATCACCTCTTTTTCAATATCAAAGGACCCATCATTACATACTCGAACCAACAAAGTACACGAGAAAAATTGCAGCAAGATGAAATAATTTCACAAAATGATCATCTGTCGATCGACGGTGGGTCATACTCGATATATATAGAGTATATACAAGTAAAACCGAAAAAATGACATAAACTCTATATCAGAGGGCCCATCATACTCACAGTCCATATGACAGAAAACAAATCAATGTAGGCACATGTACATCCTGTATTAAAAACAATGATTCAATGAGGATAGGTCTTTCTCTATATATTATAACTATTGACAGGCAAAAAATACACAGTATCACAAGCAAAAAATGTATATGACCATCAAGGACACGCAGAACAAACTGTGTCATATTTGCATGTGCTTAAATATGTAATTAATTAAGTAAAATCACAAAACCATAGTTCATAATATAAAAACAAAATTATAGTTGGACATCTAAACCAGATTGATAACCAACAATGTTTGGTGATATAATGAATATGGGCCTATATTATGATGGAAAATAATATTCTGTTGTTATTAACCCCCGCCCAACGAAGTTGGCGGGGAATATACAAATGTGTTCCGTCCGTCCGTCCAATCTGATTGAAATACAGATCCTTATAACCACTCCGTTCAATAGAGGATCTGAGAAAATCCGATTAAGGGTCATGTTCGGATGACCTTTCTACCACGTGTAATTCAGATCAAATGCACTTTCTTCACGTTGCTCTGTCAATTGACAACGCCATTTCGCCCCAACATACAAGTACGATAAGCTTTATTGTGCTCTTTGGGCGAGATGACTACCTATACGGAAATAATTCTTACAGATTTTCAAACTATTTCGTCCCCTGAAACTCACTGTCAAAATTTTGCCAGCAGCAATTTGATTGGCAATTTACAAAGGTCACCTGGACATGACCCCTAATGGGATTTTCTCAGATCCTCTTTTCTAACGTAGTGATAATAAGGATCTGTATTTTAATCAGATTGTCCGTCCGTCCGTACTAATGGTTTCCGGAGCATAACTCTAAAACCAGTGGAGATATTTCCACGAAACTTCATACACACATTGGTCTTATGGTCTAGTAGTGCCTTTTGCTATTTTAAGGTTTTCACTTTTTGTACTTTTTTCTGTAACCATGGAAACATTGCTGAAAATATCATGGTAAATGTTAATGTTACTTTGCAAAACTCCACCCATCTTTGTGTATATAGTCTAATATAAATGTCAAGGCTGTATACCTGATTCAACAATTGCAGCCCCACTCTACTTGAATTATATTCCATCTTTCTTTAGCTCAACTTCCTTTTTCCTGGATTTTTTTTCATACATATAAGTCTCCACAATCAAACTTACTTCAGCTTTGATATATCCATTGGCGGGGGATCTGAATGACTATGTCCTTGTTTTTATAAGAATGCACACTGTAGATCTAAACTCTAGAGCAAAAAATACAGGTATGTAAAATTTTTTGAAGAACAAAATTCTGGCAGTATCAAGACGTTAATGACAACGTAAATGAAGCAACAGATATGAAATGACATGCTCGGGTCCTATAGAAATCAAATGTTGTCATGAAGATATAGGAGTCATTTCCCTTTGCTTATAGATGTCAAGTATTAGCGGATGCAAATTAGACAGACAGGCTACAGGTATACAAATGATGCCGATAATTAAAAAGAAATGGCAAATATAAACATGTATACCTGGATCAGATGCTTATAAAATTACATTCGTCGAGAATGGAAAACGATAGCCGCTCGTATGCTTTTACTAAACTTTGTCATGCCAACATTGTTGAGGTGAAACATGGCCAGTGCATATAATGGGCTAGGATTCGCCCAAAAGCCACGATGATGCCAGAATACAAGATCATCATGCTCATAAGCCATGTATTCTAATGTTACATTTATTTTAACAGCGTTGGCATTGTCGCTGGAGCGAAGGCGGTTGAAAAATCTTGGTAGCAGTAGTCCGATCGCAACATGCATATGGCGAACTGAAAGTGCGTTCGATACAAGCAGCGCGAAGCTTATTTTGTCCTGTGCGAGTTCGTTAACAGAACAATCCCTAATGAAATCGTCACGCCACACTGATTCACGACAATACGAGGTTGTATGTCTCTTAATAAAGTTCACTTATTTTGGAGCTATTTTGGCCCGGGACAAATCGTCCTAGTTTATTACAAACCACCTAAATGTTTATTTGTTTGGTTAATTAACGTCCTATTAACAGCCATGGTCATGTAAGGACGGCCTCCCGTGTATGCGGTGTTTTGCGTGTATGTTGTGCGAGGCGCAAACCACCTAAATTTCCGTTCCGTCCAAACCAAGATTAAAGAATTCGACGTTATTTTGGAAAACGGAATTCATCTGATCTACAAATATATGAATGGCAAAAATAAGCACTGGCATAGCCACGGTTAAAATAAGCACTAAGAAATGGTTAAAGTTATATGTGCCGTAACTGGCCGAAAATTTGGACATGCTACTTTTTCTTCAATTATCTATTTAAAACCATAAGTGTTAATGAATAAAGCTGTGAAAATCATTCAAATGGACAGAGAAACATATATAATGCCTTATAAACGTTAGTTAAGAACAAATAGGTTATGCACTGTGAAATTCTTGTTTTTTATGCCTTATACATATTTAGATGGAAACATACCTTCAGAAATCATTGTTTGTTTGATTTATTAACGTCCTATTAACAGCTATGGTCATGTAAGGACGGCCTCCCATGTATGCGGTGTGTTGCGTGTATGTTGTGCGAGGTGAGTGTACTGGAAGACTGCGGTATGTTCGTGTTGTGTCTTCTTGTATAGTGGAACTGTTGCCCTTTTTATAGTGCTATATCACTGAAGCATGCCGCCGAAGACACCAAGCAACACACCCCACCCGGTCACATTATACTGACAACGGGCGAACCAGTCGTCCCACTCCCTGTATTCTGAACGCTAAGCAGGAGCAGAAACTACCACTTTTATAGACTTTAGTGTGTCTCGGCCAGGGGACAGAACCCAGAGCCTTCCTCACAGGGGCGAACGCTCAACTCAAGGTCAAAAGTGAGGCGTTGCCAAGGGAGGCATTAGGAAAGATAACGTCAGTTAGGAAGAAGAGAAAAGATAAGATCCTAGATTTAGTCGCCTTTTACGATCATGCAATAGGAGCAGCAGGTACAATTCTAACGCCCTACCTGCAAATCACTTATAATACTGTAAGAATGTGCAATGAAATTGGGGACAACAATATGGCTTCATGATCTGACCGTATGTACTCATTTCATTATTACACTGAAGATGATAATATAATGATTTTTGGCAGTACATATAATGATTTTTGGCAGTACTGCCAAAAATCATTTTCAGCTCCTTGGCATTGACAGTATTGTAATTCTCAAAATGTTGGTAATTTTTGGAGTTGAATAACATATTAAAACCCCTTCTTGATTCGTGACTATGAAAAATACGGCACATATAGCTTTAAATAATACCTGCTTATAGGTCCTAGGTTTAAGATTTAGATCACATCTCCACTTCAGAAATGTATACTACACTGTAGATTCAAAAAAAGCAGTCATGGATAAATCCATCTCATTTTTAACAGTTCTCTGGTTGAAATGAAAGTTCCGCACGGATCTTAATTATACCATCAAATATAACGTGTGCGTTTATTAAAATATGAAGTTACATTTGTAATTGTCTCGACATGTAGGTTACATGGTCTACTGTTTGGTTTAGAATTTTTTTAACGTCCCTATTAAGAACCCAGGCCGATAAAGAAATTGTAATGTGGGCCGATAGAACTTTTATTCTTTATATTTGTATCTTATTTATATTCAGAAACAACACATTGTATCATAAATAAGTTTGAAACAAATATTGTACATCATTTATCTCAGTCTTCCATCACCAATTTCAAACTCCCTGGTTTGTGCTACTAATAATCATTCATATAGCCCATTTATCTTCAATATCAGTTTCGCCTCTAGCACAAGCTTTACCATTTGTAGACACCATATATATATATATATAAAAATTAAGTATGACCTCATAATTACTCTCTTTCATCCGAACCTTCATAAAAAATCTTGCTATCGATTCATACATACTAAATTACTTGTATATTATGCCGTTTTTTAGTCAGTCTAATATCCAATTATCAACCCTGACATGCATTATATATGTTATTTTGATATTATTTAAGTAACGTATGACATCATATTAATTAGTAATTTCAAAAGGTTAAATACAGTGTTGTTTTTCTTAAGAGGAGGACACGAAGAGATAAAAAGTGCGGTATTATGTATTGTGTTGATAACACAATAATCTATCACTGTTTATAGTCACTGACCTTTTTTTTTCCTCACGTATTTCTTTCTGATTTCGAATTATTTCACCATTATCTTTCTCTATTACATGGATAAATTTTAGAAACAGAGTTCCTAATCGTCAAGATTTAAAAAAACAATAATTTAAAAATTTTAACGGTTTTTTCACCCTCGCTCTACTAATTTTGTGCCTCAGCCCGGTAATGAATAATTCCTTCCATCTAGGAGATGAGGATCCTAGATGTCTAGATTTTCTGCCTTGGGCGGCGCGAGACATGGTATATTAACGCGATCTCGGTCGTCGGGGGAGGGGGGGATGGTGTGGGGGTGAGGGTGGCGGTGGGCGTAGTTGGGTGGTTATGCTTTACGTAGGGGGACCGGGGTAGGGGTAGAGAGTCCGAGGTATGTGCGTGATCCTATCTATTATACGTATCTAGACATAATTTTACTACATGTGCAGAATTGTATATGCATCAGGCGATCATCTGGATATCTCATACAACTCCACGCATAGGATACGTTCAAACCACCTTCTCGATAGTATCGTTTATAATATGTAGCAGAAGAGAAGAAAACAAAACCCAGTTAAATCATGATGTCCACAAACTTCTAAAGTATATGGTGAACTAATAAATCAATAGAATGTAAAATTTTCCATCTGAATAATTACTTTATACACAAAGATATAAATTTATAAGCTTTTTAGGGTTTAGAATAATTGTTTTAATATTTGCCCTGTAGCCGTTTTGAGGAGCATGACCTTTAATGACTTTTGAGAAATTAACTTGAGAAGAAACAAAAGGATTCTGTCTCAGAAAGCAGAAAGAGAAGTACACAGGCTAAGCCTATGCGTTAAAGTACTGTACGAAAATTAAGCTTAGATGTCTTTATAAATCAATATCTGTGTATCAAGATCCATTTTTTGATATATGAAGTACACGTTCATGTGTATATAAGTACACGGATTACATGCATGATAAAAGATATATTTTGTCTCCCTCTTGAGTGAAAAAATGATAATATTGAACATTTGTGGGTTACTGAGAAGACATATGAATACTTAGCCATATCAATGCTTTTTGTTGGAGTTTTGATTGTGTATTTTTTGGGTTTCTCTGTAAGTTTGATTAATTAAGGGTGAGAGGAGTGGTGGTGTTGATACTATTACAGCTATGGTCATGGTAAGTGGCGGCCGGTCCCATGTATGCGGTGTGGTGGTGTTGTTATGTTGTGCGAGGTGCGTGTTTCGGGAGACGGTGGTTTCGGAGACTGCGGTATATTCATGTTGTGTCTTCTTGTATAGTGGAACTTTTTGCCCTTTTATAGTGCTATATCACTGAAGCATGGCCGCCGAAGACACAAGGCAACACACCCACCACGCCAGTTCACATTATACTGACAGCAGACGGGCTGGAACCTAGTCGTCCCACTCCCTGTATGCTTGAACGCTAAGAAGCGGAGCAGAAAACCTACCACTTTTATAGACTTAGTGGGTGGTGTGTCTGTCGGCCAGGGGACCAGAGACCAGAGCGCTTAGCCTCACAGGGGCGAGGCATCTGCTAGTAGGTGTGCGTTCAACTCTCTAGGGCGCAAAAAGGTGAGGACGTGTGCGCAAGGAGGCGAGATTAGTGAAGGAGATGTCAGAAGTCAAGTGATAGGAAGTCAAGGAGACTAGAATAGTTATCAAGTTAGGCTATAAAATAGGTTATAGGGTCGGCCGTTTTCCGTATAGTAATCTGTAAAGAAGCCGTCAATATGTGGGCAAGCGAGGGTACCGGGGATCTAGAGGCGCCCTGATGCGCGTAGGAAACTATGACCGAGAGGGGAGCATATTTACAGAAGGATCTAGTTTTATAAAATTAAGCACAGACTGGAGAACCTTACAAAAATATGAGTAGGTTAACTGGTAATGAATCGAGAAATTAGAAAAGAGGATCATCCTTACCTCTGAACAACTGTAAATATTGATGCAAAGCGTAAACAGGACAGAGGAATTTTGAGGATCCGGTAGATATCTCGATAAGAAATGGCTTCAGGTCACTGTGTTTAAAATTAGAAATTTCAACTGTCATCGCAGACAATGAGTGTGACTGAGAATTTATTGAAACGAAATGTCTTGAACTTGTGTCTTGTCAGTTATTCTGCTTAACAGTGAATTTCCCAATGCGGAGAAATGCGTGGAATGCTAACAAGAACATTGACCGACATAAAAGCGCTTTATCTGTAGCAAGACACAATTGTTCCAAAATGCTTTGAGTTATGGGTAACCTACAATCATAACTACGTTTTGGGTTATGAACACCTTTCAACAGTTTTTTTTTACAAAAATGAAGTTGTTGAATCTGTCATATTTTTCTAATTTATGAACAAAGCTAATTTCTGAAATGTATGAATGCACAGTCACCATGAACATCTGCTGCATCAGAAACAATTTGATTGTCTCCGAAGAGTTGTCAAACAGTAAACATGATTTTCCATTGTACATGTGTGTTCAGATAGAAAATAGAGCCAAGCCTGAATATCATACCGAACTTCCTTGTTTAAAAACGGATATGATATTGTTCTTTAACACCCATGGTAAGATTGATAAGGCGTTGAAGAAAGGCCCTCCCAGGAACTATCACAACACAGAAAAATAGTAACAAACCCATGATTGACTGGAGGTCCTTAGGTTTAATTTTAGACCTATTTTGAAAATGATCAAGTTAACAGCAGGCTTTCTCGTTTTTTTCCTGCGGGATTGATGCTGTCATAGTAACATTATTCAACTGGATACCATAAATAATTAACTCAGTTGATGGCCACTGAGTTTTTTTCAGCTTTGATAGGCAATCTGATTAAAATACAGATCCTTATAACCACTCCGTTATTTAAAGGATCTGACAATATCCCATAGGGGTCACGTTCAGATGACCTTTATACCACGTGGTCTTCATTTAAGATACATTTTCAACACCTTGTCACATCCATTGAAAACGATATTTCGTCCCAGTATACTTATGTAGAAGATCAGGGAAAATAAACATTCCTTTCGAGTGCCCCGACCAGGAATCGAACCCGGGTCTCCGGCGTGGAAATCTACGGCTCTACCGACTGAGCCAAAGAAGCATGCTCCGTCAGCTGAGTGACAGAGACCGTATTTAACACTATGTACAAGTCACACCGACCTGCTTCTTTTACATTTTGTAACAGGAGAGGAGAAAATGTAGCGGCCAGACCGGGATTCGAATGGTTATTCCTGTAAGAAATCACATTGTAGATTTGGATCTAAGGTATTTTCAGCATTTGGCATCGGTAATACACATCAGGGAGATTTATGAAGCAGTTGATATGACAATTATGAAACATACTGTGTTAGAGTGAATACGGGTACATGATAATGGGATATTTTGATAAATAATCTCAGATGATAAATTTTGAGCTTAAAATATTGTCAAGTTCTATCATCTTGTGGAGTTTGATTTTGATTTTCAAATTGTGTGTTCCAGCAATGATTGTTGGTTGGATGTGTTTTTTATGAAGGCCTTTTTGGTATTTTTTCTACCCATGGACGCATGGATTTGTTAATACGTTTATATTCATGTTATGAACTTTTGAACTGTCAGTGTACCAAATGTTGGCATTTGTCTTTTTTTTTTAGGGAGGGCGAATGTAAAAGTATTGGATTTATCCGTACTTACGCTCGGTGTTTTTATTATGTCCTGCGTGACAAACCATGTGTTGTGATCGAGACTCCATTTGTTATGGGGATTTTCCCGATTGGGAATCCCGTTTCCGGTTCATACTAATGTAAATTTTGATTGGCTGTTATTTTTGATACCTAGTCTGCTCATCTGTATAGATTGAGCACGTGCTGTTCATGGCATATTATTAAATTTGGGTATATAGCCAGGTGTTTAGCTTAGTATAGCGAGTTCTGACGGAAGCTTTCATGTAGCTGTTCAGCTCCATTCTCTCTTCAAGGTAATTATCCCGATATCATGTAGGGTTTTTCGGTCGTAGTCCTCAAAATTACTCCGGATTGGGTGGTTGTATTCCATGTAGACAGCGCTAGGCAGTAAAATGTAGTAAACGTTAATATAGTGAACCCCAGGGTAGGGAGAAGGGTGGTCGTTGGAGTCGGAAATATTAAAATATAGTGTACATGTGCTGTAGTTGCTCAGCTTAGGCTAGAACGAATATACGTACCCGGCCTACTTATACTTTTCAGCCGGGTACAAACTGATCCCTATGTGTCGTAGTGGAGCACTGCCTCCGGAAATCACTCGGGCACAGTTTTCTATACTTTTTTGTAGGTTTCCAATTATTTTATGCGTATACATATATTTTACATATAATTTTTGTCCAAAGCAAACATAACTACCATTCTTAATACCTACAGTACCGCTCACACGACGTCAAATTCACAATTTGTGGACTTGCCGTATCAATTCCCTTCATATGTATTATGTAAAAAAAAAATAATGCCTCGATGAGAATCTGATATTTCATGTGGTTCAGTTTTATTGCCTAGTAGGTAAGCGATATCAAACAATTACGATGAAATGCAAACAAACGTTTTATAATGGTTTGCATAGTCATTACTTTGCTCCATTAGCAGTAATAGGCACCAATTGTAGCTCTAAAGACGACACCATTTTCTGTCAAAAAGTCTTTTGAGCTCCAATATTGTAGCTAAGCTTAGGCCTGTATTGTTTTGGCCATGTTGTCTCGCTGGTGAAATGCGTTCTTTTTAAATATTCTGTGATGTTCTGTATTTCATCTCCATGTTTAGCCATTGTGTCTTGTCTATTAAAATGTTGAACTTTATGAATTGTGTTGTTGTCGTCCGTTGACCCGTAGACCTAGCCAGCAGAAGTCGAGACGGAACCACAGAGTTGACGAACCTATACCATGAGATCCCAGAGGGATCTTGGCGCCCACCTAAGAATGATCTTTGTTCGACAAAGGAAAGAGGGATCTTTTCTCTGCTTTTCAAGCTTTTACTACATATTACTACACATGAAATTTGAGAAAGATCCCTTGACTACTTTCTGAGATATATAACAGTAACAAACTTCAATTATCAAAATCCAAGATGGCTACCTGTCTGCCATCTTGTTCACCAATCGGTCCTAAAATGCAATATGCACAACTAGGCCCCTAAAAGAACCTGTACATGATATTTTAGAAGAATTCTTTTGGTACCTTTTGAGAAATAGCGGTAAACAACTTTAAACTATCAAAATCCAAGATGCCTGGCAGCCATCTTGTTAACCGATCAGCCTCAAAATGCAATATTCACAACTAGGTCCCTTGAAATTTGAGACAGATCCCTTCAGTACTATCTGAGAAATAGCCATAACAAACTTTAACTATCAAAATCCAAGATGGCGGCCTGGCGGTCACCTGGACATGACCCCAATGGGATTTTCTCAGATCCTCTTATCAAACGTAGTGATAATAAGGATCTGTATTTTGATCAGATTGCTTTGATAGGGATATCGATTCATTTTTTCATGGGCAGGCTATAAAAAGTCTTCAGACTTGTTTGAATAGTTACGGCGAAATTCATATATACATATGTACAATGTCCCGAGAAGAGACTTTTTATAGCCAGACAATGAGATGTTGGCAACGAAGCCATTATGAATTTTTAATTACATGATTTTCATGATGTTTGTCATAACGGGGCTTATTTCGTCTTAATGACGGCACTTTGTATAGATGTATAGGATGATTTTGAAAGGAAAAATATCGCTCTTTCAAACGTTTTCATGACGATGTACTAGAAATGTGTTTTTATAGCCGCTTAAGGTAGGCGAGTTAGACATTTGGAGTCTTAGGCTTTCCACCTGATTTTGATGTTTTTAATCTAGACCTCTAAAACGTCTAAAAATGGTCTTAGAGCACTCTGGTGGGTTCATGATTAAATAATCTGCAACTAATTATCAGATCCCTGTGAATTAGAGGGCCCATCATAGTCAATATCCAAAGATGTATTGAAAATATACGATCAACAGAAAATATAACATCAATAATATCTGGAATCGAGGGTGGGTCATACTCATAAAAAAGATGCGATAACAGACATTAGAGGGGCCCATCATACTCATAATTTTGTGATTTGAAAATTACACTTTGAACTCATGCTCAAATATTAAGTGATTCCCATGCAATACACAAATTACTGAAATTAGAGGGTGGGTCATACTCGATCTTTACAATTTTCGTAGATATAAATATTATCACCCTCTTTTTCAATATCAAAGGACCCATCATTACATACTCGAACCAACAAAGTACACGAGAAAAATTGCAGCAAGATGAAATAATTTCACAAAATGATCATCTGTCGATCGACGGTGGGTCATACTCGATATAATATAGAGTATATACAAGTAAAACCGAAAAAATGACATAAACTCTATATCAGAGGGGCCCATCATACTCACAGTCCATATGACAGAAAACAAATCAATGTAGGCACATGTACATCCTGTATTAAAAACAATGATTCAATGAGGATAGGTCTTTCTCTATATATTATAACTATTGACAGGCAAAAAATACACAGTATCACAAGCAAAAAATGTATATGACCATCAAGGACACGCAGAACAAACTGTGTCATATTTGCATGTGCTTAAATATGTAATTAATTAAGTAAAATCACAAAACCATAGTTCATAATATAAAAACAAAATTATAGTTGGACATCTAAACCAGATTGATAACCAACAATGTGTGGTGATATAATGAATATGGGCCTATATTATGATGGAAAATAATATTCTGTTGTTATTAACCCCCGCCCAACGAAGTTGGCGGGAATATACAAATGTGTTCCGTCCGTCCGTCCGTACTAATGGTTTCCGGAGCATAACTCTAAAACCAGTGGAGATATTTCCACGAAACTTCATACACACATTGGTCTTATGGTCTAGTAGTGCCTTTGCTATTTTAAGGTTTTCACTTTTTGTACTTTTTTCTGTAACCATGGAAACATTGCTGAAAATATCATGGTAAATGTTAATGTTACTTTGCAAAACTCCGCCCATATTTGTGTATATAGTCTAATATAAATGTCAAGGCTGTATACCTGATTCAACAATTGCAGCCCCACTCTACTTGAATTATATTCCATCTTTCTTTAGCTCAACTTCCTTTTTCCCTGGATTTTTTTTCATACATATAAGTCTCCACAATCAAACTTACTTCAGCTTTGATATATCCATTGGCGGGGGATCTGAATGACTATGTCCTTGTTTTTATAAGAATGCACACTGTAGATCTAAACTCTAGAGCAAAAAAATACAGGTATGTAAAATTTTTTTGAAGAACAAAATTCTGGCAGTATCAAGACGTTAATGACAACGTAAATGAAGCAACAGATATGAAATGACATGCTCGGGTCCTATAGAAATCAAATGTTGTCATGAAGATATAGGAGTCATTTCCCTTTGCTTATAGATGTCAAGTATTAGCGGATGCAAATTAGACAGACAGGCTACAGGTATACAAATGATGCCGATAATTAAAAAGAAATGGCAAATATAAACATGTATACCTGGATCAGATGCTTATAAAATTACATTCGTCGAGAATGGAAAACGATAGCCGCTCGTATGCTTTTACTAAACTTTGTCATGCCAACATTGTTGAGGTGAAACATGGCCAGTGCATATAATGGGCTAGGATTCGCCCAAAAGCCACGATGATGCCAGAATACAAGATCATCATGCTCATAAGCCATGTATTCTAATGTTACATTTATTTTAACAGCGTTGGCATTGTCGCTGGAGCGAAGGCGGTTGAAAAATCTTGGTAGCAGTAGTCCGATCGCAACATGCATATGGCGAACTGAAAGTGCGTTCGATACAAGCAGCGCGAAGCTTATTTTGTCCTGTGCGAGTTCGTTAACAGAACAATCCCTAATGAAATCGTCACGCCACACTGATTCACGACAATACGAGGTTGTATGTCTCTTAATAAAGTTCACTTATTTTGGAGCTATTTTGGCCCGGGACAAATCGTCCTAGTTTATTACAAACCACCTAAATGTTTATTTGTTTGGTTAATTAACGTCCTATTAACAGCCATGGTCATGTAAGGACGGCCTCCCGTGTATGCGGTGTTTTGCGTGTATGTTGTGCGAGGCGCAAACCACCTAAATTTCCGTTCCGTCCAAACCAAGATTAAAGAATTTGACGTTATTTTGGAAAACGGAATTCATCTGATCTACAAATATATGAATGGCAAAAATAAGCACTGGCATAGCCACGGTTAAAATAAGCACTAAGAAATGGTTAAAGTTATATGTGCCGTAACTAGCCGAAAATTTGGACATGCTACTTTTTCTTCAATTATCTATTTAAAACCATAAGTGTTAATGAATAAAGCTGTGAAAATTATTCAAATGGACAGAGAAACATATATAATGCCTTATAAACGTAAGTTAAGAACAAATAGGTTATGCACTGTGAAATTCTTGTTTTTTATGCCTTATACATATTTAGATGGAAACATACCTTCAGAAATCATTGTTTGTTTGATTTATTAACGTCCTATTAACAGCTTTGGTCATGTAAGGACGGCCTCCCATGTATGCGGTGTGTTGCGTGTATGTTGTGCGAGGTGAGTGTACTGGGAGACTGCGGTATGTTCGTGTTGTGTCTTCTTGTATAGTGGAACTGTTGCCCTTTTTATAGTGCTATATCACTGAAGCATGCCGCCGAAGACACCAAGCAACACACCCCACCACGGTCACATTATACTGACAACGGGCGAACCAGTCGTCCCACTCCCTGTATTCTGAACGCTAAGTTGGAGCAGAAAATACCACTTTTATAGACTTTGGTGTGCCTCGGCCAGGGGACAGAACCCAGAGCCTTCCTCACAGGGGCGAACGCTCAACTCAAGGCCAAAAGTGAGGCGGTGCCAAGGGAAGCATTAGGAAGGATAAAGTCAGTTAGGAAGAATAGAAAAGATAAGATCCTAAATTTAGTCGCCTTTTACGATATCATGCAATAGGGGCAGCAGGTACAATTCTAACGCCCTACCTGCAGGGCCTAGGTAAGGAGATAATCACGTAACCTAACAAACCAGGTGAGCGATACAGGCCTCTGGGACCTTTATTGCAATATTTGTATTTGACTCTACAAATGTACAGTATGCAGTGGAATGTGTTGTAAAATACCACTACAATTTTTCCTTTTTTGAGAAGCAGAATCACCAGGTGTAGGCGGTACCGCAGAGGAATCTCTTGTGCGAGGTGGTAATCTCTTTTTACGATTGGCGATTTCGATTTTACACAATTTTAGGAATGTTCTGTTATGTTTTGTGATATTTCCTTGTTTTGAAGTAACGTGTTATGAAAACATTTGAGACTTCCTAACTGACTTTATCCTTCCTAATGCCTCTCTTGGCACCGCCTCATTTTTGGCCTTGAGTTGAGCGTTCGCCCCTGTGAGGAAGAAGGCTCTGGGTTCTGTCCCCTGGCCGAGACACACCAAAGTCTATAAAAGTGGTAGTTTCTGCTCCTGCTTAGCGCTCAGCAAAAAGGGAGTGGGACGACTGGTTCGCCCGTTGTCAGTATAATGTGACCGGGTGGGGTGTGTTGCTTGGTGTCTTCGGCGGCATGCTTCAGTGATGTAGCACTATAAAAAGGGCATAAGTTCCACTATAAAAGAAGACACAACATGAATATACCGCAGTCTCCCGAAACACGCACCTCGCACAAAATACACGCAACACACCGCATACATGGGAGGCCGTCCTTACATGACCATAGCTGTTAATAGGACGTTAATTAATCAAACAAACAAACAAACTGGTGATTCTTGGGTACACCTCCCATGCGATGATGTGGAGCTCGTTTAGACGTGTATTTAACGTGTCCATCCCTGACTTTGACAGACATGTCTTGGCCATTCAACATAACCTGTATAATCAGCTTGAGTGTTCAACTAAATGTGGATCGGATTGCCAGTCATTTATTTTCAACCAAGAAACAATAGAGTGTAAAACGTTTACAACAAGACTTTGCGAGGCTGATGTCAACGAGTCTTCAATCCTCAAGATGTTTGTAAAGGCCAATCAAGGTAACTTTGATGTTGACATCACTGGTTGGGCAAATATTCATGTCAACCCGGAACAAGGTAATTGTTTTATTACACCTAAAAAAGCGAATCAATTTTGGTATTAATATTTGGTATTTATTACGATAAACACTTTTTAATACAAGAGGCCCATGGGCCTTAACAGTCATCTGAGTTCGGATATAAAATGAAACTGAAGACATATAAACACTATATACTGGCCTTTGGAGTGGGTCAGTTATTTTTTTTTTATAAATTTGACTTTTTTTAATCTATGAAGAGTATTTGTTTCCGTCAAACCTATGAACTCTGAAAATTATTTTTAACTTTTAAGTCATTTTGACACTATTTAGCAGTGAAGACCGATATGAATGTTAAAATGCTATATGTCGGCTAATAATTCTAATCAAGTTTGACTCATTTCCAATGAAAATTGAGCAAATGATGTTCATAAATGTGTTTTTCTTATATAAACTTAAGTAAACTCGACCCCCTCTCAAATGGGAAACGTAAGACTTCAGGGTCATCAAATATCAAATTCATATGTTTATACATCTTATGACCTTTCCATCTACAGTGTATAAAAAGTACTTGATTCTAGCATTTTCAGAATATTAGATGATTTTTGAAGTTTTAGCCTATTTAGCCACTTTTTGCCCGCCCCTCTGACCCAAGTTCTGATAGGACCAATATGGATATATTAAAATGTTATATCAGGCTAAAAGTTCTAACCAAGTTTGACTATGTTCCTATCACAATTGAGAAAAAAATGCTCATGAATGTATTTTTCCCATATAAACTATAGTAAAACTGCTCCCACCCAGAAAGAAACGTGAGACCCCAGGGTCATATGATTCACAATTTCCAGAATTTCAGAAGATTTTTTAGCCCATTTGACCCCAACCCTAACGCCCCTGGGGGTCAGTCATGGAAAAAAATATGTTAATAGGAAGAAGAACTAGTAACTAATCTTTCTAGTTATTTATTATCAGATGGTGAGATATTTCACCTCGCTAGACGGCTTAAGTTTGTGTCGGACAGGGGTAAGATAGACAAACTGAAACTTTTAGCAGATTTAGGATGTTGGGAGAGGAGAATGCGGTTAAAAACGTTTTTCTATGACCGTGAAAACAGGCCCTGCAGGTAGGGCGTTAGAATTGTGCCTGCTGCCCCTATTGCATGATCGTAAAAGGCGACTAAATTTAGGATCTTATCTTTTCTCTTCTTCCTAATTGACTTTATCTTTCCTAATGCCTACCTTGGCACCGCCTCACTTTTGGCCTTGAGTTGAGCGTTCGCCCCTGTGAGGAAGGCTCTGGGTTCTGTCCCCTGGCCGAGACACACCAAAGTCTATAAAAGTGGTAGTTTCTGCTCCTGCTTAGCGTTCAGCACACAGGGAGTGGGACGACTGGTTCGTCCGTTGTCAGTATAATGTGACCGGATGGGGTGTGTTGCTTGGTGTCTTCGGCGGCATGCTTCAGTGATGTAGCACTTTAAAAAGGGCAACAGTTCCACTACACTCACCTCGCACAACATACACGCAACACACCGCATACATGGGAGGCCGTCCTTACATGACCATAGCTGTTAATAGGACGTTAATAAATCAAACAAACAAACAGAAAAATAGAGCTTGTAAAGAATGATATTATTAACAATTTGAAGAAGAAAGGTAAACATCTCTCCCGATGAACAACAGGCATTCCATTCACTATTACATAAGTGAAATTATCATAAGACCAGCAGACAAAGGCTCCGGGATTGTTGTAGTTGACAAGACTGAATAATACAGAAGTTGCAATATGATATGAATGGTACGTAGTGACAATTATGTAGAAGTGAGTACAGACCCAAGCCAGTATGAATTTAAGTCAGTTAAAAAGTTGGTGAATAAAATGGGGTGATGGACATGAACTTGAAGAATTCGTTAAAACGTCACCAAGTTATATTCGGGATACATCTGATTTCATAAATAAGTTGTCAAGTGTTGAAACACCTTTACCAGGTCAAGCTATTTTGCTTTGATGTATGTAAGTTAAATCCATCCATTCCTAGAGAAGAAGGACTTGATGCATGTGAAGAGGCGCTCAATTCAAGAACTGATGCGATAATATCAACAGATCATGCTATGGAGATGATACGGACGGTATTGGCCAATAGCAAATTTAGTTTGGGTGATAAAAACTACCAACAAACTAGGCAGGAACTTTGCATGTTCCTATATGCGTAAATGGGATGAACAGCTTATGGAGTATGAACACCAACCAGAATTCTACAAACGCTTCATTGATGATGGATTTGGGATATGGTTAGGTAGCCCAGAAGAGCCGGAAAAATTCGCAACGTATGCTAAAAGTATACATAATGATATTAAAGATGCTCCACCGCCGACAGAGCATAAATGATATTCATCGTTTGAACAATAATTGGTGTTTAATCGTGTATATATATGTCTAATTAACACAAAAAATGATAAAAAAAAATAATTTATTTTCCTTTGGTGCATGCGCAATCAGCACATCATTCCATATAGGATATACATGTAGTGCCACGGAAATTTTTCGGGATGCAATTAATTATTTTTCATATTTTTAACTTGAAGTAAAATTAGAAGCTCAAACTTTTCAACGGTGGTAATGGAGTAAAGTAAGTAACTTTTGTAACTGAAGAAAATACTTAATCGTCTGTTCCTGTTTTTGATAGTGAAAAAATACAATTTGTCAGCATCTTTAAAGTTGAGCTACGTTGGAGTCATGAGAAAATTGAATTCCTTGATACATGGGATTTGCTGGAGAAAGGTCATATAATCACAAATTTGTTTATAAAACCTACAGATAAGCAGTTGTATTTACACATTACTTCGTGCCATCCTTCACACACAAAGAAATATCTACCATATGGATTAGGCATGGGGATCAAGAGGATTTGTAGTAGGAGTGAGGATTACATGAGACATCGAGATGCGCTTAAAGTACAATTACGTAAGAGAGGTTACAGTGGTAAGCAAGTGGACCAACAACTACAGAAAGTGGATCGAATGGAGAGACCGGAGCTTTTAACTAAACGTAAGAAAAAAACCTAGTAATAGGGTCCCATTGGTACTCACATACACCATGGTGCTCCTTAACATACAGAAAATCCTTCAGAAGCATAAAAATAGCTCTGAACAAATGGGAATTGTATTTTATCAACCGCCGTTACTGGCATTCCGTAGGGACAGCAATTTGTGTGGTACACTTGTGCATAGCAAAACCAAACATAAGATATATGTAGACGCTGGTTGTGATTGTTCCATATGCGATCATATGGAGAAAGAATGCTGTCTATGACACAAGCCGTTCACGTGAATATAAGCCAGTAACATCAGCAAAATGTTCCACACGGAATGTTGTATATGTTTTGATTTTTAATAAGTGCAATGTGACTGTATGTTGGTGAAACCGAATGATCGATGAAGGAAAGGTTCACTGAGCAATTAACCGGCATTTCTGGAACCATAAAATAACTGATGTGAAGATTGCGGTTATGAAGACATTGTCTAAGAATATGAAAGAATACTGGCTTTTACACGAAGAACAATGGATAAGGTTGTTGGACACAAAGACTCCAAAAGGATGTAATGTAAAAGGAGTGTGATGCAACAAAGATTTAATACGGGAAAATTCATTACGTCATTTTCGCGTATTATTATGGATGACGTTATGGATAGTGAGAAGTTTTAAAATCAAGATGATAGCAAGATGGTGGCTTGATCAGACTGTGATTCATTTCCCAGACGAAGGCTACGTAGCCGAAAATTTGGAACCGAGACTGTTTATATTATGTATATCAAAATTAATACTTTATAAATTGTACAATATTAACATTGAAAACTTTTCAAGTAATTGTAATGTGTTTATTCAATATCAAAAGTATTGAAATATCTAATATATTTAAGCGTCATAGTTTGGCATCGCTCAGTAAGTGATCACTCCAGTTTGAATACAGTCAGGCGTCTGCTCAGATCTGAATGTGCACAATCCCAAATATCTGATATAACAGAGAAAAACCTTCGGAAGAAAATTTTTGAACAATTTTCCAAATTACGTCAAGAAAATAAAAAGACTATTTGATATGAAAATTGAGTTGAACTGGAAATAAGTCTGTTAGACATTAAGTGTTCGCTAACTACAATGTACCTGCTAAAAATTTTATTTCTAGTACAATATGCATCTATAAGGCCTTACTCAGAGATATTTTACACGTATAATAATGAAACATTTGATAAATAACCCGGAGATGTATGTTACCACAAGTCACATAGATCGCTCATTACCCTTGCTTGAATGCCTCTCTGGGGTACATCATATCTAGAGTTCAGGCATCCAGACTGATTTTTAATAGTACGTTTTGTTCTGATTCTCTTATGCAAGGCTGGGTAATTTTATAAATATTTATTACAACCACAGTAAATGCGGTCAATGGTCACGGGTTAGTAAGCGATAGTGCAACGTACACCTAGGACTCGGATGATGTGAAATTAATTAAGTATTATCTGCTAAATAATGTTGTAAATGTCTTTGGCAGATACTAAAAGTTATCCGTTTCGACACTTTTTATTGACTTTATAAACCTGATTTGCATTGTATTGTTCCGGAAGTTTCCAAAGTCGATCAGCTGCTTAGAATATCATGACCGATGCAAGAGTTTGTAAAATTCGCCGCTTGAAGTTTACACAAAACGAATGTGTTTAACACTGTCTAATGTCACTGTTGTAAATTTATAGTAGAACATCGTTGGCCGAGTTTATAGTAAAACATCTCTTAGTTTATGTTTTAAAAGGTTGGTGTCACTAATTAACTGCGAAATCTATTAAACCAGAAACATATAAGACGGTATGTGACTTTCGGTATCGCGTGCGAAGTTGTAATCTGCTCATAGCGGATATACACAGACTCTTCACCTGACAAGCAAAACAATTGTGCGAGAGTACGCTCGCACTGAAATGATTTACATAGGGATATCCATGAATTAAACCATACGAGAAATTTCATGTCTCTGGGTCACAAAACGAATATGTTAGAACGAAGAGTTAGTGCAATGAGAATGAACCTGTATCTCAAAATATGATCAGTTTCTCCTATGACCAGCACATACCCTCTTCTCATTCAAACATTGATGATCAAAATTTCAATGGAATTCCTCATCAGAATTTTGGACAACTTATGGGAGTGATGATATAGAAGATTTTATGTCACAAATTGAAACCATAGTTCAGATCAGTAAATGGGATTATGGCTCCAAAGCTTTGTATTTGCCTAGTAGTTTAAAGGGTTCAACAAGAACAATCCTTAGTGAACTAAATCTTACACAAAAACATGACTTTAGTAAAATCACTAAACGTAAGATTTGGATATGAAGATAGATCATAAATGTTCAGAGCTAGACTTCAATCTCGAACTAGAGGCAAGCATGAATCTTTGTCAGAGTTAATTCAGGATATTCGTAAATTAACTAGATGTGCATATCCAACCGTGACAGACCAAGTGACCAATAGACACTTTAGCTGTTGACTACTATGTTGATGACTTATCAGATTATGATACTATATTAAGGTTGTGAGAGTTAATGCTCAAAAATATAAACGAGGCAGAAACAGACGCAATTAGAAGTTTATAAACAGGCAGATAGACAAAAGGGTAAGTCTGTATACATGGTAGAATCAGAAAGTACACAAATCACGGACAGTCCTGTTAATCATACCATAACTTAAAACACAAAACCTGATAATGGTGTAAATTTCAAAATCCTATTAGAATCAATACACTCATTGTGATTGTTTGATCATTTTAACGTCCTCGCATGTATGCAGTGTGTACCGTGTGTAAAGTGCTAGGTGTGTGTGTTTTGTGAGACTGTGGTATATTCGTGTTGTGTCTTCTCGTATAGTGGAACTGATGCCCTTTTTGTAGTGCTATATCACTGAAGCATGTCGCCGAAGACACCAAGCAACACACCCCACCCGGTCACATTATACTGAAAACGGGCGAACCGGTCGTCCAACTCCGTTTGCTGAGCACTAAGCAGAAGCAGAAGCTACCACTATTATATGCTTTGATGTGTATCGGCCAGGGGACAGGACCCAGAGACTTCCTCACAGGGGCGAGCGCTCAACTCAAGGCCAAAAGTGAGGCGGTGCCAAGGGAGGCATTAGGAAAGATATGGTCAGTTAGAGAGAAGACAATCTGATTAAAATACAGATCCTTATTATCACTACTTTGAACAGAGTGTTATAAGGATATGTATTTCAATCAGATTGGAGAGAAGAGAAAAGATCAGATCCTAAAGGTGGTGTTCAAGCTAATATTAAAAATCCCATAGAAACTGCCCACAGACCAATTTTCTTGAAACTTTGCATATTGAAAGTACTATTAGTTGTCCCTTTAAAACGACACTTCTTTTTCCTTTTGTGATTTCAAAAATGCCCAAAAGGGCCTGAATTCTTTGTAGTCATGTTCATTAAAACTACGTGCACAAACATACCAAAAAAGTTTAGCCTTTGTTAAATATTCTACATTTTTATTCACAAATCATTTGAGTAGATCGTATGCTTTATATGTAAGTCACTTCTTTTCGATTTTTAAAGGAAAATATTGTTTGAAATAATATTTTTTACGAAAAAGTAACATTTTTTGGAAAAAACGAAAACGAAACATTGCTCTTTGTCATCTCATATCACCCTGTTACTGGTTTATCCCATGACATTTTCTGTCTATGTGTAAATTAGTTTCAAAATTAAAATCCGGGAAAACAGTTTTTGAGTGACTTAAAAAAGAGAACAACGGACCACTTCTTTGTTAGTATACCTAGTTATACATTTCCAGTTTATGATTCCAGAGTTCGATATAAGTGAAAATGAGAATACAATAATAATTTCAGATGCTTAATATCATGGTAACACGTTTTAAAATATTTGTTGCCATGGTAACAAAACGTAGGCCTCCGATTGGCCGAAATTTAAATGTCAGAATTAAGTAAAAATTGGTATATAGGGGTTACGAGATATGCTGAATAACATCATTTTCAAAAAGATTGGTTGCCATGGAAACGAAATGGAGGCCTCTGATTGGTTGAAATTTAGATATTGTCAGATTTAAGTGAAAATTGGTATATAGGGGTTATAAAATATGCTGAGTAACATGGAATCACTTTTTAAAAGATTGGTTGCCATGGAAACAAAATGGAGGTCTCTGATTGGTTAAAATGTAGATATTATTAGATATTAGTGAAAATTGGTACATTGTACATATGGGTTATGGGGTATGCCGAATGAGATAGTAACAGTTTTAAATTCATTGTTGCCATTGTTTCGAAATAAAAGCCGTCTGATTGCTCAAAATCAAGATTGCAGCCTTTGTGGTGCTGGTATTATTTTCAAATTATACATATTTTATTTGAAAATCAAATATAACTCTGTTTCCCTCTTTAATCATTTTTAATTCAATTTAAAATAGTTTTTATCTACATAAGAGAGATGGATAATCTTATTTGTATCTTTTGCGTTTAAGTTGCTGAAGAAAATACACTTCTTTCCAATAGTTATTTTATTTCTGATATGAAAAGAGAAACAATTGGTTTCACCCTGATCATATAAAGTTGTTAGGCTTTTTTGTACTGTTTGGGGACATGCTGGAATAAAAATGCAATAATTTTAGAGTACATGTGTTAGTTAACAAACAAGAGGCCCATGGGCCTTAACGGTCATCTGACTCATGGCACAAAACAACAAAGTCACAGTATAAAGTAGTGGTTAACAATTAATATAAACAATAAGCTCTAAGCTTGTTTTCCCATCCTAGCTGTCTGTATGTATTGGTGTATATGTATGTATATATTTGAATAAATATTGTTTAAACTAAACTAATATAAATAATACAAGTAACTCCTTAGTTGACATGTAAGTTTCTGAAATAGTTTAATGTCATTTGTTGAACAAACTTGGTAGCCCTTCATCCATATATGGTTGTAACCCATTCAAGGATTAATATAAGGAGTCAGATTTTATAGCCAAATTTCAGCAAAGCTCCCATTTTGGACCTCCGCTGTACTACCCCATGGGTCTTAGCTCGGTTCTTTATAAAATATATTTGTCCTCACCTAAAGTTCCCCCTTCTGAATAAATTAAAACCCCTATAGACCAATTTTCATTGAGATCGGAGACTGAACCCGAACACAGGAAGTGGGCCAGCGGCCATCTTGGCATACCAAAATCTTTAAGAAAATGTTTACGTGTTGCTCGGCATCAATTAAAACCCCTATAGACCAATTTTCATTGAAATCGGAGACTGAAACCTTGATACAGGAAGTGGGCCAGCGGCCATCTGGGAATACCAAATTCTTTACGAAAATGTTTGCATGTTGTTCGGCGTCAATAAAACCACTCTATAGACCAATTTTCATTGTTATTGGAGACCGAAACCTGAAAACAGGAAGTGGGCCAGCTTAAATTAAGAAAATTTGCCCTTTTGGGGCCCACCCCTCAGCCCCTAGGCGTCAGACCAGGCTCATTTATATACAAGAAATATAATTGTCCTTCCCCAATGATGTTTCACACCAAATATGGATGAAATCCATTAAAGGATGAAGGATGAGTAGGATTTTAAAGCTTAAATCAAGAAAATTTGCCCTTTTGGGGCCCCACCCCTCAGCCCCTAGGAGTCGTACCTATCTCATATATATAAAATATGATTGTCCTTCCCCAATGATGTTTCACACTAAATATGGATGAAATCCATCAAAGGATGAAGGAGGAGTAGGATTTTAAAGCTAAAATAAGAATTTCGCCCTTTTGGGGCCCCGCCCCTCTGACCCTAGGGGTCAGACCAGGCTCATTTATATAAAATATGATTGTCCTTCCCTAATTACATTTCACACCAAATATGGATGAAATCAACCCAAGGATGAAGGAGGAGTAGGATTTTAAAGCTTAAATTAAGAAAATTTGCCCTTTTGGGGCCCCACCCCTCAGCCCCTAGGGGTCGGACCAGGCTCATTTATATAAAATATGATTGGCCTTCCCCAATGATGTTTCAAACCAAATATGGATGAAATCCATCAAAGGATGAAGGAGGAATAGGCTTTTGTATAAATAGTCTTACGCACGACGCACGATGACAATAGGGCATCCTACCTTCGGTCAGATGACCTAAAAAATCTATAACTAACTGTTGGTTTATTATGGTGTCTATGATCAATTTTAAATTTATGGTCAACTAGGGCAAATATTGATCTTTTAGAAAATTCCCCCTCGCTACATTTCAGCCAATGAAATGCTATTTTCCCGGACATCAATTTTTTTGAAAAAATATCTGTTATAAGATTATACCTAAAGCATGTTTTTAAAATGGTTTAAAAGTGTGGACAAAATCGATAACATGCCAAATATTTCGAGCAAACCCAATATCCTCAATTTTTATCCTGACAAAAAATTGAGTTTTTTTGCTTCAAAATCAATTTGTCGTAAAAATAATTCGTAAATATCATTATAAATGGATATTAAATAAAGAATGAAGTATCTTTTATCATCAAAAATAATTAAAAAACTAAAAATATGTTCAAAAGATGGACACAAGGGGTTCCCTTGCCACATACCCAAAGTAATTTTAGAAAACATCATTTCAGGCCCTTTATGCCTTTTTAAAACATACAAAATAAATAAAAAGCACATAAAAAGTAGTTATATACCTAGACCTTTAACACTGCAAAATTTGAAAAATAATTGGCGCGTGGGCGGATTTTGCAACACCACCTTTAGTCGCCTTTTACGATCATGCAATAGGGACAGCAGGTACAATTCTAAAATAGAAAATAAAAAATTCTGAATAGCATACAATATGCAGCTGACCCTAAGGTATCTTCATGCAAAATATTTTGCTTATCTCCGAGTGGCCGTAAAACGGCCAAAAGTGATACCCCCTCCTTTGTGGTTGACGTAACGATTGTTTTTAATCACGTGACATGGTTTTCAATAATCAGAATTTGTGTCTAAGGTATAATAATGTTTTGGCATTTAACGGATATAAAGATGTTGACCAATCAGATTAAAATACAGATATATCCCCTGTGAGATAGGTTCTGCGTTCTGTCCCCTGGCCGAGACACACCGAGGTCAATAAAAGATGTTTCTGCTCCTGCTAAGCGCTGAGCATACAGGGAGTGGGACGACTGGTTGGCCCGTTGTCAGTATAATGAGAAATGGTGGGCTGTGTTGCTTGATTTCTCCGGTGGCATGCTTCAGTGATATATCACTATAAAAAGGGCAAGAGTTCTACTATACAAGAAGACATGACACGAATATACACTGTATACACGCTACACACCGCATACGTCGGATGCCGTCCTTACATGAACCTGGCTGTATATAGGATGTTAATAAATCAAACATACAAACTAATCCTACTGAAATAAACTATTACTAAACTTCAAAGAGTTTCCTACATAACCGTTTCCCTGTGTACTTATCTGAGTTGGTGTTCAGGGAATGAACCAGAGAAAGTAAATTTGTTAATGACATAAATACCGACCCTGTTTGAGATCTATGACCACTTCCTCTTCTGTTGTAGATCCTACTAACTGTAGGGAGCTGAGACTTGGCAGTCCCTCTGGTGTTTACAATGTGACCTTGACCCCTGGTCGGATTGCCGATGTTTACTGTGACATGGATGCAGACGGAGGGCCTTGGACTGTAAGGATTGTAATATCTTCATGTACCATTCAATTAGAAACTCAAATTGATACGGTTTTCGATCTTGAATCTGATGTCCCTGGTTTTGCAGGTGATACACAACAGACAGAACGGTGACGTAGACTTCTACCGGAACTGGGCGGAATACAAGCAAGGCTTTGGAGACTTGAGAGGAAATTTCTGGGCGGGAAGGTACATTCCTTTATTTCAATTAGGATATATATATATCCCAATACGTAATCAGTCAATCACAATTATATGTACATATTGCGCTTATAGAACTTTATTGAATAGTTTGATATATTAAATGATAATGGCGTAATTTCGATGTGTAAATGTTTAATAACAATAAGTTCATTGTGATAACTGGTAGATGGAATAATAGAAATTATCAAAATGGAATTTGTCCTTATTGTTATATCAATGATATTTGTGATGAATTTCGATATTTATTAAGTTCTGACAAAAATGGCATTTTTCCGCTATCAAAAACCGGAGCAGACGAATTAGTATTTTTCTTCAGTTACAAACATACACCATTACCACCATGGAAACGTTTGAGCTTTTAATTTTACTTGAATGCAAAGGTATGAAAAAATAATTATTTGCATCCCAAAAAGAATCCGTGGCACTATGTCTATATGGAATGAATTATTGAGTGCGCATGCACCAAAAGCAAAATAAATTATTTCATATTATTTTTTGTGTTATTTAGACATATATACATGATTAAAAATTTTTAAAAGTTGCAAAGGCGCGAGCTTTAGCGAGTGTCTTTGTAACTTTAAAAAAATAGCTCGCTTGTTTGGAATAAGTTCGATATTTAACAATCACGGGTAGTGTGACCTGTTTAGACCACAATCATATTCGTTTTTAGCCGAGAGAAATATAGCAGAGATACGGTAACGTGTATTTACCAAAATATGCAAATAAGGTGTAATATTTTCATCAGCAAAAGACACTAATTAGTATTCAAAAGTCATCGTTTGATAAAAAAACAACATCGATATCAAATTCTTCTAATTGGGAACATCTCTAGGGTTAAATTATACTCGTTTAAGGTCTTACCGAGTTCAAATCTACATAGTTGCTTCCAGAAAATAAAACTCAATATCAAACTACTTGTATACATGTAAAAGCATTCGCATGGCACGGCATCGTCCATTTCCGCCAGATAATCATCAAGCCATGACCATTAAGATACACGTTAAATCTAAGAAACTCATTAGTAAAATTCTTATCCGTTAAGATGTATTATTAGTACCAAATGTCAATTAAACATGTATGAAAAGGTCACGTATTTTGACAAAACGCCCACGATGCATACGCTTCCCAACAGCAGTTTTGGACGTCAAGCGGCGATCACAACATAGAATGACGTCATTTGATTATTGATGACGTTGACATTGATGACTTGACACTGAGAGATAAGTAGTTCGGTCAAAGTTAACCGCAATCTGATCGTGTCAGCCAATCAGAATGCGTACAGATTTTAGACCACGTGTGGTATAAACAAATTGTTAATCAACAGCTGCAGTGTTTATTTAATGTCCTGAGAGTTGAATAACGTCACTTATTATGGTAAAATAATATATATTATAATACTATTCCTAATATTAAAATGCCACAGCTACTGATCATAAGAAATATCAAAACATTGAGGAATTTATGTAAATATTTAGTGCTACTGTTATAATCATTCTGTACAAAGTGTTATTTAGTTTGTACTCCTTCTATATTACATTTGTTGATTTTTACAAATAGAGGTTCCCAACAAGTATGTTTCTCTATAGGCTGTACTTTGTAAAGAGACTGAATAAAGTTTAACGGCTGACTTTGCTTCCGACATTTCTTATCATATCTGATTGAATCGGTCACAAATTTAAGGGAGGGTATCACTTTGGGCCGTTTAACTGTCACTCATGATCAGTAATATACAAAGGTGGCGGTATTATTGGATGTGGAGATATACAAAGGTGGCGGTATTATTGGATGTGGAGATATACAAAGGTGACGGTATTATTGGATGTGGAGATATACAAAGGTGACGGTATTATTGGGTGTGGAGATATACAAAGGTGGCGGTATTATTGGATGTGGAGATATACAAAGGTGGCGGTATTATTGGGTGTGGAGATATACAAAGGTGACGGTATTATTGGATGTGGAGATATACAAAGGTGGCGGTATTATTGGATGTGGAGATATACAAAGGTGGCGGTATTATCGGATGTGGAGATATACAAAGGTGGCGGTATTATTGGATGTGGAGATATACAAAGGTGACGGTATTATCGGATGTGGAGATATACAAAGGTGACAGTATTATTGGATGTGGAGATATACAAAGGTGACGGTATTATCGGATGTGGAGATATACAAAGGTGGCGGTATTATTGGATGTGGAGATATACAAAGGTGACGGTATTATCGGATGTGGAGATATACAAAGGTGGCGGTATTATTGGATGTGGAGATATACAAAGGTGGCGGTATTATTGGATGTGGAGATATACAAAGGTGGCGGTATTATCGGATGTGGAGATATACAAAGGTGGCGGTATTATTGTCGGATGTGGAGATATACAAAGGTGGCGGTATTATTGGATGTGGAGATATACAAAGGAGGTATATTATTGGATGTGGAGATATACAAAGGTGGCGGTATTATCGGATGTGGAGATATACAAAGGTGGCGGTATTATCGGATGTGGAGATATACAAAGGTGGCGGTATTATTGGATGTGGAGATATACAAAGGTGGCGGTATTATCGGATGTGGAGATATACAAAGGTGGCGGTATTATTGGATGTGGAGATATACAAAGGTGGCGGTATTATTGGATGTGGAGATATACAAAGGTGACGGTATTATTGGGTGTGGAGATATACAAAGGTGACGGTATTATTGGATGTGGAGATATACAAAGGTGGCGGTATTATTGGGTGTGGAGATATACAAAGGTGGCGGTATTATTGGATGTGGAGATATACAAAGGTGACGGTATTATTGGATGTGGAGATATACAAAGGTGACGGTATTATTGGGTGTGGAGATATACAAAGGTGACGGTATTATTGGATGTGGAGATATACAAAGGTGGCGGTATTATTGGATGTGGAGATATACAAAGGTGGCGGTATTATTGGATGTTGAGATATACAAAGGTGGCGGTATTATTGGATGTGGAGATATACAAAGGTGGCGGTATTATTGGATGTGGAGATATACAAAGGTGGCGGTATTATTGGATGTGGAGATATACAAAGGTGACGGTATTATTGGATGTGGAGATATACAAAGGTGACGGTATTATTGGATGTGGAGATATACAAAGGTGACGGTATTATTGGATGTGGAGATATACAAAGGTGACGGTATTATTGGATGTGGAGATATACAAAGGTGACGGTATTATTGGATGTGGAGATATACAAAGGTGGTAGTATTATTGGATGTGGAGATATACAAAGGTGACGGTATTATTGGATGTGGAGATATACAAAGGAGGTAGTATTATTGGATGTGGTGATATACAAAGGTGGCGGTATTATTGGGTGTGGAGATATACAAAGGTGACGGTATTATTGGATGTGGAGATATACAAAGGTGACGGTATTATTGGATGTTGAGATATACAAAGGTGACAGTATTATTGGATGTGGAGATATACAAAGGTGACGGTATTATTGGATGTGGAGATATACAAAGGTGACGGTATTATTGGATGTGGAGATATACAAAGGTGACGGTATTATTGGATGTGGAGATATACAAAGGTGACGGTATTATTGGATGTGGAGATATACAAAGGTGACGGTATTATCGGATGTGGAGATATACAAAGGTGGCGGTATTATTGGATGTGGAGATATACAAAGGTGGCGGTATTATTGGATGTGGAGATATACAAAGGTGACGGTATTATTGGATGTGGAGATATACAAAGGTGGCGGTATTATTGGATGTGGAGATATACAAAGGTGGCGGTATTATTGGATGTGGAGATATACAAAGGTGACGGTATTATTGGGTGTGGAGATATACAAAGGTGGCGGTATTATTGGATGTGGAGATATACAAAGGTGGCGGTATTATTGGATGTGGAGATATACAAAGGTGGCGGTATTATTGGATGTGGAGATATACAAAGGTGGCGGTATTATTGGATGTGGAGATATACAAAGGTGGCGGTATTATTGGATGTGGAGATATACAAAGGTGACGGTATTATTGGATGTGGAGATATACAAAGGTGGCGGTATTATTAGATGTTGAGATATACAAAGGTGACAGTATTATTGGATGTGAAGTTATACAAAGGTGACGGTATTATTGGATGTGAAGATATACACAGGTGGCGGTATTATCAAATTCTGAAATATACAAAGGTTGCGATATTATTGGATGTGAAGCTATAAAAAGGTGACAGTATTATCCGATTTTGAGATATACAAAAGTGGCGGTATTATCGGATGTGGAGATATACAAAGGTGGTGGTATTATTGGATGTGGAGAAATCATCCGAGGTGGCGGTAAAATCGTTTGTAAGCTCACCTGGTCCGAAGCATGAGAGAGCACCCATAATGCAATCGTAGCATCGTAATATGGTGGGGATTCAAAATTGTACAAATGATAGGGTTGAGCCCCCATGGGCCTGAGGGACGGGGTCAAAACTGGTCAATTTGACTTTTTTCATATAAACGACTTCTTCTCTGCAACTAAACATGGGATTAAGCTCATAATGAAATGGTAACATCCTTATAGGGTTGGGATTCAAAATTGTGCAAATGATGGGGCTTACCTCCCGGGGGCCCCGAGGGGCGGGGTCAAAAGTGGTCAATTTAGCTATTTCCATATAAATGACTTTTTCTCTGCAAATTAGCATGGGATAGCACCCATAATGCACTGGTAGCATCCTTATAGGGCGGGGATTCAAAATTGTGCAAATGATAGCTGGCTGACCCCCTAGGGTCTTAGACGGCAATAGACGCGGGGCCAAAAAGGTGAATTAGGCTACTATTTTCATTTAAATTACTTCCTCTCTGAACCTATGTATTGGATAGCATATTTGTTTGATATCAACAACATCACTATAGGGTTCAATATGGTTGAGTCAATTTTGCTAATTTTCTAATTGTAACAGTCTTTGTGATAATTACTAATAGTTGTTGTATTATCGGGATTGTGGTAATATACACTGTAAAAATTAATTCCAGGACTTGACAGCATTCATCTCCTCACCCAGACCGGCTCCATCCTTCGTATTCAGTTGATGTCCTGGTACAACGACACGGGGTACGCCCAGTACTCGAACTTTAGTGTGGGTGACGAGTCTTCAAAGTACCGACTGTCGATATCGGGATTCTCAGGAAATGTTCTCTGTAAGTTTGAAGTTGACAGTTTATTAGATCATTTGTGCATGTACGTCCGTCGTCATGCACTGTTTGCCTTCCTTGATTAATACAAACTCTTCATTCAAACGACTTCTGATGAACCATTTTACCCAAGGTATTCCTATAGGGTATGAAGCGTGATGCATATTCATATTAATGGTAATCATTTAATGTCACAGAAGACAAATTGGTAAAACTTTGTAAATTACTTCTCATCTTTCAGCTGGCTATTGCTGTGACGGCAAAATATTAAAAATTGAATCATACTCGGAAAGTCAGATTGCAAAACCAAAAGGGCAATAGTTCCACTATACAAGAATACACAACATGAATATACCGCAGTCTCCCAAAACACGCACCTCGCACAACATACACGCAACACACCGCATATATGGGAGGCCGTCCTTACATGACCATAGCTGTTAATAGGACGTTAATTAATCAAACAAACAAACAAACAAATTGCCTTCCTTGATTAATATAAACTCTTCATTCAAACGACTTCTGATGAACCATTTGACCCAAGGTATTCCTATAGGGTATGAAGCGTGATGCATATTCATATCAATGGTAATCATTTAATGTCACAGAAGTCAAATTGGTAAAACTCTGTAAACGACTTCTCATCTTTCAGCTGGCTATTGCTGTGACTGCAAAATATTAAGAATTGTATCATACACTCTCGGAAAGTCAGATCGCAAAACAACCCACCATTTTTAGGCCATCTGGGTCTCCCTCTGCCATCCGTACAATTACATGTGACCTACATATGTATATCTGGACCTTAGATCTCAGTTATAATAAAGTATTTATTGTAACGCCGGGTTGTAATTAGCGATACGCCAGATGTAATTACCTATGATATGGTGTAAGTAGTGATGGACAAATAAGTCTTTTGAAAATCACTGAAGCATACCGCCGAAGACACCAAGCAACACACCCTACCCGGTCACATTATACTGACAACGAGCCAACCAGTCGTCCTATTCCCTGTATGCTGAGCGCTAAACAGGAGCACACTACCACTTTTATAGACTTTGGTGTGTCTCGACCAGGGGACAGAACCCAGAGCCTTCTTCACAGGGGCGAACGCTCAACCCAAAGCCAAAAGTGAGGCGGTGTCAAGGGAAACATTAGGAAGAAGTAAGTTTTGAGGAAAAAATAAATAGGATCCTCAATTTAGTCGTCTCCTCAATCGTGCACTAGGGGTAGCTGGTACAATTCCAACGCCCTAACGATCTTTACGTTGGCTTTACGGGATATAATGAGATTATTTGCCGTCTGCATTAAGTTTCGTTTTGTGAGTATTCATTCAGTATCTTTTCTGTCCACTTTCGTTTTCTAATGTTGTTAGTTTCTTTCACGTCTACTAAATTTCGGGATTTTTCATTTCAAAACAGATTCGCGAAGATTAACTTCCGATGAAAATATATATCAATACAGGGTCTATATGTATTCGTGATCGCGAAGTTCGCCGAAGTAAATTACACTCGAAAGAAAATCTGCGTTTTAGTACGTGTACGAGCCTCAAGGAGACACATAAAGGGATATAAATAATGTCCTTATTTGGTAAGACAATAGCAAAGTAATACATGACAGGTATGTCTACCATATCTTCACATCAAAAGTGAGGCGGTGCCAAGGGAGGCATTGGGAAGGACACGGTCAGTTAGGAAGAATAGAAAAGATAAGATCCTAAATTTAGTCGCCTTTGTCGATCATGCACTAGGGGCAGCTGGTACAATTTAAACGCCCTACCTGCAAGGCGCGTTCGTTTTTCTAAGTGAATCTATAAACATGACAGGCATATGTTAACCTACATTTCGTCATCCTCACCATATGGAGATCTAAGGGAAATCATCAATACAATAATCACCTTGATGACCAATGTATCCTATCATGTATAACCTATTGTCTTTACAGATGATGCGATGGAGTACGTCGACGGTTACCCGTTTTCTACATACGACAATGATAATGACGCGTGGATACGTAACTGTGCCGCTATCCGTCACGGCGCCTGGTGGTTTGAACAATGTAGCTATAGTCACCTGAAAGGACCATACGTACGGGATACTGGAGTGAACCGTGAGTCGATGTATCGGTGGGAATTCTACTCTGGCAGGCATATCGTACCAATGATGAAGTCCAGAATGATGGTGAAGCAACCGTGTCTTTACTCCGGACAAACAGAAAACAAATGATAACATTTTCATTACCACAGGGAATTTTCTTACTTAGAAAATGTCATTTTATGCATCTATATACGTATGTTCACACACAGTACTTACTTGCTTTTAATATACAATTTTTACTGTGTAATTTCTTACTTTAAAACGTTGCATTCGCACACACCATGATCTGTTGTTTTTGTAATTGATAAGCTTAAGGTTCCATAAAGTCTAATTGAAAATATTTTTCACAAAATCTAAATGTGTATACGTGTGATGTCATTTTGTAAGGGTACATGTATATAGCAGTAAATAGTGTAGTTCATGATTTTTATTAAATTATATATCTTATAATACAATGTATTGATTATAGGAAATAAAGAAATTGTGAGAGATAGAGAGAAGAAAAAAGGGTGAAGACAAAAGGAAAAAAATGTATCTTTTAACATATTGGGTAGGATGGTTAAAACATCAATTAAACATGTTAAATCAAAACATTCTTTTCTAATACATGAAACATTCTATCAACTCTATGAATCCGCATTCCTCCGGGGAAATAATTCAACCGAGTCGGAGGAATGTGTACATTGTATATAAGATAGGAAACCCCATAGGAAGAATACATATAAACAAATATTTATTACATCTATTAAAAAGTGCTCAAACTATTACAATTGAGCATGTATATTATAATGATTATTATTATAATTATTGAATGATCAAATGCCTAATAGCCGATTTATTTGTCCCAATGACTATAGCTGATTCATTTGTCCCAATGACTATAGCTGATTCATTTATCCCAATGGCTATAGCTGATTCATTTGTCCCAATGACTATAGCTGATTCATTTGTCCCAATGACTATAGCTGATTCATTTATCCCAATGACTATAGCTGATTCATTTGTCCCAATGACTATAGCTGATTCATTTATCCCAATGGCTATAGCTGATTCATTTGTCCCAATGACTATAGCTGATTCATTAGTCCCAATGACTATAGCTGATTCATTTGTCCCAATGACTATAGCTGATTCATTTCTCCCAATGACTATAGCTGATTCATTTATCCCAATGGCTATAGCTGATTCATTTGTCCCAATGACTATAGCTGATTCATTTATCCCAATGGCTATAGCTGATTCATTTGTCCCAATGACTATAGCTGATTCATTTATCCCAATGACTAAAAGCTGATTCATTTATCCCAATGGCTATAGCTGATTCATTTGTCCCAATGACTATAGCTGATTCATTTATCCCCATGGCTATAGCCGATTCATTTATCCCAATGACTATAGCTTATTCATTTGTCCCAATGACTATAGCTGATTCATTTGTCCCAATGGCTATAGCTGATTCATTTGTCCCAATGGCTATAGCTGATTCATTTGTCCCAATGACTAAAGCTGATTCATTTGTCCCAATGACTATAGCTGATTCATTTATCCCAATGGCTATAGCTGATTCATTTGTCCCAATGGCTATAGCTGATTCATTTGTCCCAATGGCTATAGCTGATTCATTTGTCCCAATGACTAAAAGCTGATTCATTTGTCCCAATGGCTATAGCTGATTCATTTGTCCCAATGGCTATAGCTGATTCATTTGTCCCAATGACTAAAAGCTGATTCATTTGTCCTGACTAAAAGCTGATTCATTTATCCCAATGGCTATAGCTGATTCATTTATCCCTATGGTTGTAGCTGATTCATTTGTCCAAATGAATTTAACTGATTCATTTGTCCTAATTACTTTAGCTGATTTATTTGTCCAAATGGCTAAAAAGCCAATTAATTTGTCCCAATGACTATAGCCGATTCATTTGTCGAAATGACTGGCTGATTCATTTGTCTCAATGGCTATAGCTGATTCATTTGTCCCAATGGCTATATCTGATTCATTTGTCCTAATTACCATAGCTCATTCATTTGCTTCAATGGCTATAACTGATTCATTTGTCCAAATGACTTTAGCTGATTCATTTGTCCCAATGACTATAGCTGATTCATTTGTCCCAATGTCTATAGCCGATTCATTTGTCCAAATGGCTATAGCTGATTCATTTGTCCCAATGGCTATAGCTGATTCATTTGTCCCAATGGCTATAGCTGATTCATTTGTCCCAATGACTCTAGCTGATTCATTTGTCCAAATGACTATAGCTGATTCATTTGTCCTAATGAATTTAGCTGATTTATTTGTCCAAATTACTAATAGCCGATCCATTTGTCCCAATGACTATATCTGATTCATTTGTCCCAATGGCTATAGCTGATTCATTTGTCCCAATGACTATAACTGATTCATTTGTCCCAATGACTAAAAGCTGATTCATTTATCCCAATGGCTATAGCTGATTCATTTGTCCAAATGACTATAGCTGATTCATTTGTCCCAGTGGCTATAGCTGATTCATTTGTCCAAATGACTATAGCTGATTCATTTGTCGAAATGACTGGCTGATTCATTTGGCTCAATGGCTTTAGCTGATTCATTTGTCCAAATGGCTATAGCTGATTCATTTATCTCAATGACTATAGCTGATTCATTTGTCCCAATGGCTATAGCTGATTCATTTGTCCAAATGGCTATAGCTGATTCATTTGTCCCAATGACTATAGCTGATTCATTTGTCCCAATGACTATAGCTGATTCATTTGTCCCAATGGCTATAGCTGATTCATTTGTCCCAATGACTATAGCTGATTCATTTGTCCCAATGGCTATAGCTGATTCATTTGTCCCAATGACTATAGCTGATTCATTTGTCCAAATTACTATAGCTGATTCATTTGTCCCAATGACTATAGCTGATTCATTTGTCCCAATGGCTATAGCTGATTCATTTGTCCCAATGGCTATAGCTGATTCATTTGTCGAAATGACTGGCTGATTCATTTGTCCCAATGACTATAGCTGATTCATTTGTCCCAATGGCTATAGCTGATTCATTTGTCCCAATGACTATAGCTGATTCATTTGTCCCAATGACTATAGCTGATTCATTTGTCCCAATGACTATAGCTGATTCATTTGTCCCAATGGCTATAGCTGATTCATTTGTCCCAATGACTATAGCTGATTCATTTGTCCCAATAACTATAGCTGATTCATTTATCCCAATGGCTATAGCTGATTCATTTGTCCCAATGGCTATAGCTGATTCATTTGTCGAAATGACTGGCTGATTCATTTGTCCCAATGGCTATAGCTGATTCATTTATCCAAATGACTATAGCTCATTCATTTGTCCCAATGACTATAGCTGATTCATTTGTCCCAATGGCTATAGCTGATTCATTTGTCCCAATGACTATAGCTGATTCATTTGTCCCAATGGCTATAGCTGATTCATTTGTCCCAATGACTATAGCTGATTCATTTGTCCCAATGACTATAGCTGATTCATTTGTCCCAATGGCTATAGCTGATTCATTTGTCCAAATGGCTATAGCTGATTCATTTGTCCCAATGACTATAGCTGATTCATTTGTCCCAATGACTATAGCTGATTCATTTGTCCAAATGGCTATAGCTGATTCATTTGTCCCAATGACTATAGCTGATTCATTTGTCCCAATGGCTATATCTGATTCATTAGTTTCCATGACTCTAGCTGATTATTTGTCCAATTACTATAGCTGATTCATTTGTCCTAAATAATTGAGCTGATTTATTTGTCAAAATTACTAATAGCCGATCCATTTGTCCCAATGACTATATCTGATTCATTTGTCCCAATGGCTATAGCTGATTCATTTGTCCCAATGACTATAGCTGATTCATTTGTCCCAATGACTATAGCTGATTCATTTGTCCCAATGGCTATAGCTGATTCATTTGTCCCAATGACTATAGCTGATTCATTTGTCCCAATGACTATAGCTGATTCATTTGTCCCAATGGCTATAGCTGATTCATTTGTCCCAATGACTATAGCTGATTCATTTGTCCCAATGACTATAGCTGATTCATTTGTCCCAATGACTATAGCTGATTCATTTGTCCCAATGGCTATAGCTGATTCATTTGTCCCAATGACTATAGCTGATTCATTTGTCCCAATGGCTATAGCTGATTCATTTGTCCCAATGACTATAGCTGATTCATTTGTCCCAATGACTATAGCTGATTCATTTGTCCCAATGGCTATAGCTGATTCATTTGTCCAAATGACTAATAGCTGATTCATTTGTCCCAATTGCTATAGCTGATTCATTTGTCCCAATGGCTATAGCTGATTCATTTGTCCCAATGACTATAGCTGATTCATTTGTCCAAATGGCTATAGCTGATTCATTTGTCCCAATTGCTATAGCTGATTCATTTGTCCCAATGACTAAAAGCCGATTCATCTGTCCCAATGACTATAGCTGATTCATTTGTCCCAATGGCTATAGCTGATTCATTTGTCCCAATGACTATAGCTGATTCATTTGTCCCAATGACTATAGCTGATTCATTTGTCCCAATGGCTATAGCTGATTCATTTGTCCCAATGGCTATAGCTGATTCATTTGTCCCAATGACTATAGCTGATTCATTTGTCCCAATGACTATAGCTGATTCATTTGTCCCAATGGCTATAGCTGATTCATTTGTCCCAATGACTATAGCTGATTCATTTATCCCAATGACTATAGCTGATTCATTTGTCCCAATGGCTATAGCTGATTCATTTGTCCAAATGAATTTAACTGATTCATTTGTCCAAATTACTATAGCTGAGTCATTTGTCCAAATGGCTATAGCTGATTCATTTGTCCCAATGACTATAGCTGATTCATTTGTCCAAATGGCTATAGCCGATTCATTTGTCCCAATTGCTATAGCTGATTCATTTGTCCCAATGACTAAAAGCCGATTCATTTGTCCCAATGACTATAGCTGATTCATTTGTCCCAATGGCTATAGCTGATTCATTTGTCCCAATGACTATAGCTGATTCATTTGTCCCAATGACTATAGCTGATTCATTTGTCCCAAAGGCTATTGCTGATTCATTTCTCCCAATGGCTATAGCTGATTCATTTGTCCCAATGACTATAGCTGATTCATCTGTCCCAAAGACTATAGTTGATTCATGTTGATTCATTTATCCCAATGGCTATAGCTGATTCATTTCCCCAATGACTATAGCTGATTCATTTGTCCCAATGACTATAGCTGATTCATTTGTCCCAATGACTATAGCTGATTCATTTGTCCCAATGGCTATAGCTGATTCATTTGTCCCAATGACTATAGCTGATTCATTTGTCCCAATGACTATAGCTGATTCATTTGTCCCAGTGGCTATAGCTGATTCATTTGTCCCAATGACTATAGCTGATTCATTTGTCCCAATGACTATAGCTGATTCATTTGTCCCAATGACTATAGCTGATTCATTTGTCCCAATGGCTATAGCTGATTCATTTCTCCTAATGGCTATAGCTGATTCATTTGTCCCAATGGCTATAGCTGATTCATTTGTCCCAATGACTATAGCTGATTCATATTTCCCAATGACTATGGCTGATTCATGTGTCCCAATGACTATAGCTGATTCATTTGTCTCAATGACTAAAAGCCGATTCATTTGTCCCAAAGACTATAGCTATTCACAATGCAAATATTTTTTTCTGATTGTAGGCCTTATAGAAAACAGCTTTTCCACAAATTTTAGGTTTTATTGTACAAATAAGAAATGAATCAAAGTATTGTCTTGTAGAAACAATATCATGATATTTGTATTAAGAATATGTCATGATTTGGAAACATCAATCCATAATTAATTCGGCTTATACACACTGAATATATTCTTTACCACAATTTGCAAGACGGTCTTAAGAACAGTTCATCCAAATCAATACTATCCGGCTCATTTTATAGCCTTTTTAAGAGAATCTCCCTGCGAATTATGTTGGTTTTCTCTTATATGCTGAGTATGATATTGTTTTTCTTCAAATTTCCGCAAGTAGTGTTTCCAAAAACAATGGGTCAGAAATTGTAAATTAAATCTCTCAGAATTAGGAATAATTTCAATGTTATTCAAATTATAAACAGGTAAAGAATCTTTTTATTTGACACCTGTTTGTTTGTTTGTTTGATTAATTAACGTCCTATTAACAGCTATGGTCATGTAAGGACGGCCTCCCATGTATGAGGTGTGTTGCGTGTATGTTGTGCGAGGTGCGTGTTTTGGGAGACTGCGGTATATTCATGTAGTGTCTTCTTGTATAGTGGAACTGTTGCCCTTTTTATAGTGCTATATCACTGAAGCATGCCGCCGAAGACACCAATAACACACCCCACCCGGTCACATTATACTGACAACGGGCTAACCAGTCGTCCCACTCCCAGTGTGCTGAGCGCTAAGCAGGAGCAGAAACTACCACTTTTATAGACTTTGGTGTGTCTCGGCCAGGGGACAGAACCCAGAGCCTTCCTAACAGGGGCGAACGCTCAACTCAAGGCCAAAAGTGAGGCGATGCCAAGAGAGGCATTAGGAAGGATAAAGTCAGTTAGGAAGAAGAGAAAAGATAAGATCCTAAATTTAGTCGCCTTTTACGATCATGCAATAGGGGCAGCAGGTACAATTCTAACGCCCTACCTGCAGGGCACTATTTGACACCATTGATACAATCATTAACTGTTTTGAAGTAGTCCGAATCATAAAGAATTAGTTATTTAGTTTCCATGTCCCTTTACTTCTTTAAAATTCACTGATTAGTATTTTTGTGAGATTATGTCGTCTGATCTATAGCTGGGGTTTAAACCTGGATGTTTAATGTTAGAAAGTAAACTCTCCGAAACAATAAAATAATCTAAACGTGCCTGTTTTACTGTTTTTTTTTCTCCATCTGAATCTCTTAGTGTTTTCATGTTGTTCCTTAAATCAATACGACCAACATTTACAATGATCTCTAGAAATATATCTCTATCCCAATCTGATCAACATACAGATCCTTATTATCACTACGTTAGATAAGAGGATCTGAGAAAATCCCATTAGGGGTCATGTCAAGATGACCTTTGTAAACGGCCAATCAAATTGCTGCTGGCAAAATTTTGACAGTGAATTTCAGGGGACGAAATAGTCTGAAAATCTGTCAGAATTATTTCCGTGTACGTAGTCATCTCGCCCAAAGGGCACAATAAAGCTAACCTTATTTGTATGCAGGGGCGAAATGGCGTTGTCAATTGACAGAGCAACGTGCAGAAAATGCATCTGATCTGAATTACACGTGGTATCAAGGTCATCCGAACATGACCCTTAATCGGATTTTCTCAGATCCTCAATTGAACGGAGTGGTTATAAGGATCTGTATTTCAATCAGATTGTCTCTATCCTTACGGTTCTTTACATTTTCATAGGATTCGTCAAAATCAAATCACGATTTTTTAAGACAAATAAGTCACCACATATAAATTGCATGAGTACAATTGAATCACATCTGATATATTATCATGAAAGTCTGGTTAGGTAAATATTTACTATCTTTGACCCGTCAATTTCTAATTCTAAAACTATTAAAGTTACGGTATTGTCTGTCTTTTTTGTGAAAAAGAATGGCTACGCCGCGTGAATTTCCACGTAAAGACAAAAAATATGCATTATATTCTCTTACCTGTTTGATAAACCCTTCTTTGGTCTTGTGTAAAATTTATATCTTGTAAACCGAATATATTCAGGGGTGCCAATTTACGTCATCGATAGGTTGTTGTATACTCCATTTTTCATAAAACGGCAGCCATATTGATCCACTTCGCCATATTAACCACACATAACAGCCACCAGTATTAAAGAGACAACGTTCACGGAACCCAGACAAATATATAGAAACTACGTATTATATAATATATTTTGTATACTGTCTGATTTCTTAGATTACCTGGTTGGTGCACATACCAAAGCCGTAGCTAGGTTGTAGTATAATCGTATGTCGATATCAACAAGAATTCAGGTTTTCTTCGTAATAAATATTTTTCTGACACCTTCAACTCTTCCTTTTTTGTCAATTACGTGACAAATTGATCTCAAATGCTTTCTCGGTACATCAGTTTGTACGTTATACCTACCACGATGCCGAAATCCAATCTTGGTGACCCGGTTGTGGTATAAACGTATTTTAAAGCACGGTTGTAGTATAATGATATATTAATTCATTATATTTGTAGAGAAAATGGTTGAACTTTGACGTTAAAAAATAAGGATTCGCTCAGACATTATACAAATATTGACTTTTTGTAGATTAATACTGTACGAGGAATTGTTAACCTGAGAAAGGTGATTTTCCCCGAGGCCGAACCCACAAAACGTCAACATTTGTTAGTTTATATGAAATGAGACAATGAGCAAGTTTTGCTACTTGTAACAATTTTGAGGCAAGGACAGCGCAATGACTAATTAAAAAAAATGTTCATCGTTCTCAGGTTGACATTGCATATAACAACATGAAATGTCCCATACAGGCAAGGGGAGGTATACATGCCATCATTGCAACAAGGTTATGAATAGTAAGTCTCTGTATACCAGACGTTTATATACGCATGGAGGTGGGAATAAGAATTTGGCATGTGCAAAATGTGGTGCTGTCTTTTTCACTAATTATGAACTTAAACGACACAAGAGGAGAGAAGAGAGGTTGTTTTCCAACAAATGTAAGGTATGCGAAAAATCCTTCGAGACCAAAGACCAACTAAAGGATCATATTGGGAAACATTACACGGAAAATGCAGCTTGTCATGATATGTATGTAATATTTGCTTTAAAACTTTTAAGTTTAGAAACAGTTTGAATAGGCACCGGTTGATACACAGGGAGGAGGAGCATAGATGCGATGAATGTAATAAAATGTTCAAGTCCAAACGAAGTCTCCGGGATCACATGACATGCTTACATTCGGAAAAAAAAACATTTCAATGTGACGAATGTAAAAAGGTGTTTAAAGTCATGTGCTATTTAAGAAAAACACGTGGCGAGAAACCATACTAATGCTGAGTAAGACACTTTATACCAAATAATTTGTTTGATTTTTTCATGGTTGAACAGTATAGTTTTAATGGCCCACTATGTTTTCGAAACAAAATTGAAAGGCTCACTACCTTTGCGAAACAATTTTTTTTAGAAACAATAATAATATACGAAAATGTATATCAATGTTCTAAGCGGATGTTATAACACCGACCAAATACTAAGATTCATTTCGCTTTTTTGTCGTCTGGCGCTTGGCGCGGTAATTATGACGACGACGGGAAGCATAAAACGACCCGCGTTATGAAAATTAGCATCGGATTTCTTAAAATTAAATTTCTAAGAATGTGATGGTAAGTGTAATAATTAAACAATTTTTTGATAAAATTATCAGATCTTTTCGGAGAGTGGTTTGCCCCTATATAAATATTATTGGTTAACAATTCAATGTATACATGAAAAGAACTCCAAAGGTATGGAAATTAACATTTACGATGCCCCAAATTGTTCGTGGTGTGTGATGCTAAGGGTGTGTAGATTAAATATAAGTAAACTTACATTTGGTAACTCTACAAAACTTATCAAACTTTTTTTACAGTACAAATGTACATGACTACACTTTTCCTGATTTTATAGACAATAACTTCTCTTACCTTTAAATAGCGTAATAATAAGCAAACAATTTGAACATAAAATATAAGGACTACTTAGTGATACGTTAACAACTTTTTGTGATAAAATTATCAATACACCGGTGGAATATTATAATGCTGGAAATATGTACTTTAGGAAGTTTGAACAAATAATTGAATTTCGCCACTCATTCTTACTTTGTCAATAGAGGTATGTCCTTCCGTTGAGACGACATACATGAAGAAATGTTTTGTTTCCATTTTGGAATAACCCCCTCCCCCGGCCAGGGTATACGTTAATTTTATAACCTTGAGGCAATCATTTTAAGGTATGTAGGATAATACTTAGTATTTTTAATTTCAAAAACAGTTGGCCTAGTAAATTTTTCCCCATACGTATTATTGTGTTTTTAGGTAGTCGATATTTTTAAAAAAGCAATTTCATCAAATCAGATTATTCACACTACAATTGTTATAATGGTAGTTACTAAATTTCATTTAACCAATTGTTGGCCCTTAAATATTTACAAAATATTTAACATGTGAAATTGTGGTGAAGGATGGTCGTATCAAAAAGTATTTATCATTATTACATAATTAAATAAATTTAAATTCTTTTGATGGCAAATTCTTTTTTTATTTTTAATTAAAATTAAAATTGGTCACATGTAAAAAACGACTGCAATAAATGTTAGTTTAATTCAAATAAGTGCAAACTAACAAAAAGGCCAATTTGGTTATAGTTTTTTCATTAGTTTGATCCAGCTAATTTTAAAAAATCTGACAACTAAAGTTTTTTTCTTGTAAAAGACGCAGGATCCATAGTTTAGTTTTGAAACTACTTCCATTAAATTTAAAATTTAGCTGATTACTGTAACAACTGAAATGAAGAATTTCATTATTTTATTATATGAATGTTTTTAAGGCAGTTGTTTTTATGTCGATTAAAACATTCGATACTACAAACAAATTTTGTACAGCATATTGCTCACCCAATTCATTATAAGTTTACATGTTATTTCGACAGGGCTAATAATAATTACAAAATTATATTGATTTTATTTTAACAGCAGGGTGGGAGGGTGGAAAATCAGTACAAACAAAGATTCTGAAATTATCAGAACTAAAGTTGGAACAGCAATGTAGTTTCTACTTACAACCGTGCTGTAAAAAATAAAGCTTCATCACGACTATTCATAAAATGTTTTTTTCATGTTTGAAGTAAAATACATTGGTAAGATTTTTTTACAGAATTTTTAACAAAGTTTTTGTCATTTTGACAACAAGCTTGAAAGATATACATTACAAAATTTTATTACGATGATACTTAAGGCGTTGTTTTTTGTCGAGATTATACACAACCACTTTTTGGTTACATAATCTTCACTAGTAACAAACTAGAGAAATTATACGGCAGGGTGGGAGGGTGGCATATCAGGTACAAACAAAGGTCACCCAATCCAACAGAGTATCAGTACTGGAACGCTAATCAGGTAGATAACTCTAACTTGTCACTGTAAAGTACTGGCACGCTAATCTCTGTAAAAATTGCTCTAGTTTTCATGTTTGAAGAAGGATACATTACATTTTAGTTATACTTGTAGTTTTTTAACAGAGTTTACATTTAGGTTACATCTTACTGACAAACCATGAAGGGCTTTTCATTATTATTATGTGTTTTTAAGGCGTTGTTTTTATGTCGATTTAATTACAGTTTCTACAAAAAGCAACCTGATATCATCACAATTCATTATTAGTTTACATGTTATTTCGACAGCTAACATGATTTTTATATAAGAGAAATTATACGGCAGGGTGGGAGGGTGGCATATCAGGTACAAGCAAAGGTCACCCAATCCAACAGAGTACAGTACTGGAACGCTAATCAGGTAGATAACTCTAACTTGTCACTGTAAAGTACTGGCACGCTAATCTCTGTAAAAATTGCTCTAGTTTTCATGTTTGAAGAAGGATACATTACATTTTAGTTATACTTGTAGTTTTTTAACAGAGTTTACATTTAGGTTACATCTTACTGACAAACCATGAAGGGCTTTTCATTATTAGTATGTGTTTTTAAGGCGTTGTTTTTATGTCGATTTAATTACAGTTTCTACAAAAAGCAACCTGATATCATCACAATTCATTATTAGTTTACATGTTATTTCGACAGCTAAATTGTGTAAATAATTGCAAAAAAAACATCAGTGATTCGCCCTTAATTTTACATCAGAAAACTTAAAAAAAACCACACAAAATAGTTTTTTTCTTATATGAAAACGAAACCTTTCTGTACGAGTTACCTCCCTCCCAAAAACGTAAGGAATACGTTTGATGATACATTCCATTATATGTAAATGAGCTGTTACCACTGGCATCCAACATGATTTTTATATAAGAGAAATTATACGGCAGGGTGGGAGGGTGGCATATCAGGTACAAGCAAAGGTCACCCAATCCAACAGAGTACAGTACTGGAACGCTAATCAGGTAGATAACTCTAACTTGTCACTGTAAAGTACTGGCACGCTAATCTCTGTAAAAATTGCTCTAGTTTTCATGTTTGAAGAAGGATACATTACATTTTAGTTATACTTGTAGTTTTTTAACAGAGTTTACATTTAGGTTACATCTTACTGACAAACCAAGAAGGGCTTTTCATTATTAGTATGTGTTTTTAAGGCGTTGTTTTTATGTCGATTTAATTACAGTTTCTACAAAAAGCAACCTGATATCATCACAATTCATTATTAGTTTACATGTTATTTCGACAGCTAAATTGTGTAAATAACAGCTAACATGATTTTTATATAAGAGAAATTATACGGCAGGGTGGGAGGGTGGCATATCAGGTACAAGCAAAGGTCACCCAATCCAACAGAGTACAGTACTGGAACGCTAATCAGGTAGATAACTCTAACTTGTCGCTGTAAAGTACTGTCACGCTAATCTCTGTAAAAAATGCTCTAGTTTTCATGTTTGAAGAAGGATACATTACATTTTAGTTATACTTGTAGTTTTTTAACAGAGTTTACATTTAGGTTACATCTTACTGACAAACCAAGAAGGGCTTTTCATTATTATTATGTGTTTTTAAGGCGCTGTTTTTATGTCGATTTAATTACAGTTTCTACAAAAAGCAACCTGATATCATCACAATTCATTATTAGTTTACATGTTATTTCGACAGCTAAATTGTGTAAATAATTGCAAAAAACACATCAGTGATTCGCCCTTAATTTTACATCAGAAAACTTAAAAAAAAACCACACAAAATAGTTTTTTTTCTTATATGAAAACGAAACCTTTCTGTACGAGTTACCTCCCTCCCAAAAACGTAAGGAATACGTTTGATGATACATTCCATTATATGTAAATGGGCTGTTACCACTGGCATCCAACATGATTTTTATATAAGAGAAATTATACGGCAGGGTGGGAGGGTGGGATATCAGGTACAAGCAAAGGTCACCCAATCCAACAGAGTACAGTACTGGAACGCTAATCAGGTAGATAACTCTAACTTGTCACTGTAAAGTACTGGCACGCTAATCTCTGTAAAAATTGCTCTAGTTTTCATGTTTGAAGAAGGATACATTACATTTTAGTTATACTTGTAGTTTTTTAACAGAGTTTACATTTAGGTTACATCTTACTGACAAACCATGAAGGGCTTTTCATTATTATTATGTGTTTTTAAGGCGTTGTTTTTATGTCGATTTAATTACAGTTTCTACAAAAAGCAACCTGATATCATCACAATTCATTATTAGTTTACATGTTATTTCGACAGCTAACATGATTTTTATATAAGAGAAATTATACGGCAGGGTGGGAGGGTGGCATATCAGGTACAAGCAAAGGTCACCCAATCCAACAGAGTACAGTACTGGAACGCTAATCAGGTAGATAACTCTAACTTGTCGCTGTAAAGTACTGTCACGCTAATCTCTGTAAAAAATGCTCTAGTTTTCATGTTTGAAGAAGGATACATTACATTTTAGTTATACTTGTAGTTTTTTAACAGAGTTTACATTTAGGTTACATCTTACTGACCAACCATGAAGGGCTTTTCATTATTAGTATGTGTTTTTAAGGCGTTGTTTTTATGTCGATTTAATTACAGTTTCTACAAAAAGCAACCTGATATCATCACAATTCATTATTAGTTTACATGTTATTTCGACAGCTAACAAAAAACATCAGTGATTTTTATATAAGAGAAATTTCTACGGTTACAGGGTGGATGAGGGCTGGGCATCCATCAGGTACAAGCAAAGGTCACCCAATCCAACAGAGTACAGTACTGGAACGCTAATCAGGTAGATAACTCTAACTTGTCACTGTAAAGTACTGGCACGCTAATCTCTGTAAAAATTGCTCTAGTTTTCATGTTTGAAGAAGGATACATTACATTTTAGTTATACTTATAGTTTTTTAACAGAGTTTACATTTAGGTTACATCTTACTGACAAACCAAGAAGGGCTTTTCATTATTATTATGTGTTTTTAAGGCGTTGTTTTTATGTCGATTTAATTACAGTTTCTACAAAAAGCAACCTGATATCATCACAATTCATTATTAGTTTACATGTTATTTCGACAGCTAAATTGTGTAAATAATTGCAAAAAAAAACATCAGTGATTCGCCCTTCATTTTACATCAGAAAACTTAAAAAAACACACACAAAATAGGTTTTTTCTTATATGAAAACGAAACCTTTCTGTACGAGTTACCTCCCTCCCAAAAACGTAAGGAATACGTTTGATGATACATTCCATTATATGTAAATGAGCTGTTACCACTGGCATCCAACATGATTTTTATATAAGAGAAATTATACGGCAGGGTGGGAGGGTGGGATATCAGGTACAAACAAAGGTCACCCAATCCAACAGAGTACAGTACTGGAACGCTAATCAGGTAGATAACTCTAACTTGTCACTGTAAAGTACTGGCACGCTAATCTCTGTAAAAATTGCTCTAGTTTTCATGTTTGAAGAAGGATACATTACATTTTAGTTATACTTGTAGTTTTTTAACAGAGTTTACATTTAGGTTACATCTTACTAACAAACCAAGAAGGGCTTTTCATTATTATTATGTGTTTTTAAGGCGTTGTTTTTATGTCGATTTAATTACAGTTTCTACAAAAAGCAACCTGATATCATCACAATTCATTATTAGTTTACATGTTATTTCGACAGCTAAATTGTGTAAATAATTGCAAAAATAACAAAAACACCATCAGTGATTCGCCCTATATAAGAGAAATTATACGGCAGGGTGGGAGGGTGGCATATCAGGTACAAGCAAAGGTCACCCAATCCAACAGAGTACAGTACTGGAACGCTAATCAGGTAGATACTCTAACTTGTCACTGTAAAGTACTGGCACGCTAATCTCTGTAAAAATTGCTCTAGTTTTCATGTTTGAAGAAGGATACATGACATTTTAGTTATACTTGTAGTTTTTTAACAGAGTTTACATTTAGTTTACATCTTACTGACACATCAAGACGGGCTTTACATTATAATTATGTGTTTTTAAGGCGTTGTTTTTATGTCGATTTAATTACAGTTTCTACAAAAAGCAACCTGATATTTTCACAATTCATTATTAGTTTACATGTTATTTCGACAGCTAAATTGTATAAATAATTGCAAAAACAAAAAAAAAAAAACATCAGTGATTCGCCCTTAATTTTACTAAATTAAAAAAAAAAAAAAAACAAACACACACAAAATAGTTTTTTTCTTATATGAAAACGAAACCTTTCTGTACGAGTTACCTCCCTCCCAAAAACGTAAGGAATACGTTTGATGATACATTCCATTATATGTAAATGAGCTGTTACCACTGGCATCCAACATGATTTTTATATAAGAGAAATTATACGGCAGGGTGGGAGGGTGGGATATCAGGTACAAACAAAGGTCACCCAATCCAACAGAGTACAGTACTGGAACGCTAATCAGGTAGATAACTCTAACTTGTCACTGTAAAGTACTGGCACGCTAATCTCTGTAAAAATTGCTCTAGTTTTCATGTTTGAAGAAGGATACATTACATTTTAGTTATACTTGTAGTTTTTTAACAGAGTTTACATTTAGGTTACATCTTACTGACAAACCAAGAAGGGCTTTTCATTATTAGTATGTGTTTTTAAGGCGTTGTTTTTATGTCGATTTAATTACAGTTTCTACAAAAAGCAACCTGATATCATCACAATTCATTATTAGTTTACATGTTATTTCGACAGCTAAATTGTGTTTATATATTGCAAAAAAAACATATACGGCAGGGTGGCCCTTAGGGTGGGAAAACAGGTACAAGCAAAGGTCACCCAATCCAACAGAGTACAGTACTGGAACGCTAATCAGGTAGATAACTCTAACTTGTCACTGTAAAGTACTGGCACGCTAATCTCTGTAAAAATTGCTCTAGTTTTCATGTTTGAAGAAGGATACATTACATTTTAGTTATACTTGTAGTTTTTTAACAGAGTTTACATTTAGGTTACATCTTACTGACCAACCATGAAGGGCTTTTCATTATTAGTATGTGTTTTTAAGGCGTTGTTTTTATGTCGATTTAATTACAGTTTCTACAAAAAGCAACCTGATATCATCACAATTCATTATTAGTTTACATGTTTATTTCGACAGCTAAATTGTGTAAATATTATTGCAAAAACACATCAGTGATTCGCCCTTAATTTTACATCAGAAAACTTAAAAAAAAACCACACAAAATAGTTTTTTTCTTATATGAAAACGAAAACCTTTCTGTACGAAGTTACCTCCCTCCCAAAAACGTAAGGAATACGTTTGATGATACATTCCATTATATGTAAATGAGCTGTTACCACTGGCATCCAACATGATTTTTATATAAGAGAAATTATACGGCAGGGTGGGAGGGTGGGATATCAGGTACAAACAAAGGTCACCCAATCCAACAGAGTACAGTACTGGAACGCTAATCAGGTAGATAACTCTAACTTGTCACTGTAAAGTACTGGCACGCTAATCTCTGTAAAAATTGCTCTAGTTTTCATGTTTGAAGAAGGATACATTACATTTTAGTTATACTTATAGTTTTTTAACAGAGTTTACATTTAGGTTACATCTTACTGACAAACCAAGAAGGGCTTTTCATTATTATTATTATGTGTTTTTAAGGCGTTGTTTTTATGTCGATTTAATTACAGTTTCTACAAAAAGCAACCTGATATCATCACAATTCATTATTAGTTTACATGTTATTTCGACAGCTAAATTGTGTAAATAATTGCAAAAAAAAACATCAGTGATTCGCCCTTAATTTTACATCAAAAAAAAAAAAACAAACACACACAAAATAGTTTTTTTCTTATATGAAAACGAAACCTTTCTGTACGAGTTACCTCCCTCCCAAAAACGTAAGGAATACGTTTGATGATACATTCCATTATATGTAAATGGGCTGTTACCAAATTATACGGCAGGGTGGGAGGGTGGCATATCAGGTACAAGCAAAGGTCACCCAATCCAACAGAGTACAGTACTGGAACGCTAATCAGGTAGATAACTCTAACTTGTCACTGTAAAGTACTGGCACGCTAATCTCTGTAAAAATTGCTCTAGTTTTCATGTTTGAAGAAGGATACATTACATTTTAGTTATACTTGTAGTTTTTTAACAGAGTTTACATTTAGGTTACATCTTACTGACAAACCAAGAAGGGCTTTTCATTATTATTATGTGTTTTTAAGGCGTTGTTTTTATGTCGATTTAATTACAGTTTCTACAAAAAGCAACCTGATATCATCACAATTCATTATTAGTTTACATGTTATTTCGACAGCTAAATTGTGTAAATAATTGCAAAAAAACATCAGTGATTCGCCCTTAATTTTACATCAGAAAACTTAAAAAAAAAGGAGGGTGGGCATATCAGGTACAAACAAAGGTCACCCAATCCAACAGAGTACAGTACTGGAACGCTAATCAGGTAGATAACTCTAACTTGTCACTGTAAAGTACTGGCACGCTAATCTCTGTAAAAATTGCTCTAGTTTTCATGTTTGAAGAAGGATACATTACATTTTAGTTATACTTGTAGTTTTTTAACAGAGTTTACATTTAGGTTACATCTTACTGACAAACCAAGAAGGGCTTTTCATTATTATTATGTGTTTTTAAGGCGTTGTTTTTATGTCGATTTAATTACAGTTTCTACAAAAAGCAACCTGATATCATCACAATTCATTATTAGTTTACATGTTATTTCGACAGCTAAATTGTGTAAATAATTGCAAAAAAACCATCAGTGATTCGCCCTTAATTTTACTTAAAAAAACTTTTAAAAAACCACACACACACAAAATAGCTTTTTTCTTATATGAAAACGAAACCTTTCTGTACGAGTTACCTCCCTCCCAAAAACGTAAGGAATACGTTTGATGATACATTCCATTATATGTAAATGGGCTGTTACCACTGGCATCCAACATGTATTTTATATAAGAGAAATTATACGGCAGGGTGGGAGGGTGGCATATCAGGTACAAGCAAAGGTCACCCAATCCAACAGAGTACAGTACTGGAACGCTAATCAGGTAGATAACTCTAACTTGTCGCTGTAAAGTACTGTCACGCTAATCTCTGTAAAAATTGCTCTAGTTTTCATGTTTGAAGAAGGATACATTACATTTTAGTTATACTTGTAGTTTTTTAACAGAGTTTACATTTAGGTTACATCTTACTGACAAACCATGAAGGGCTTTTCATTATTATTATGTGTTTTTAAGGCGTTGTTTTTATGTCGATTTAATTACAGTTTCTACAAAAAGCAACCTGATATCATCACAATTCATTATTAGTTTACATGTTATTTCGACAGCTAACATGATTTTTATATAAGAGAAATTATACGGCAGGGTGGGAGGGTGGCATATCAGGTACAAGCAAAGGTCACCCAATCCAACAGAGTACAGTACTGGAACGCTAATGGAACGCTAATCAGGTAGATAACTCTAACTTGTCGCTGTAAAGTACTGGCACGCTAATCTCTGTAAAAATTGCTCTAGTTTTCATGTTTGAAGAAGGATACATTACATTTTAGTTATACTTGTAGTTTTTTAACAGAGTTTACATTTAGGTTACATCTTACTGACCAACCATGAAGGGCTTTTCATTATTAGTATGTGTTTTTAAGGCGTTGTTTTTATGTCGATTTAATTACAGTTTCTACAAAAAGCAACCTGATATCATCACAATTCATTATTAGTTTACATGTTATTTCGACAGCTAACATGATTTTTATATAAGAGAAATTATACGGCAGGGTGGGAGGGTGGCATATCAGGTACAAGCAAAGGTCACCCAATCCAACAGAGTACAGTAACTCTAACTTGTCACTGTAAAGTACTGGCACGCTAATCTCTGTAAAAATTGCTCTAGTTTTCATGTTTGAAGAAGGATACATTACATTTTAGTTATACTTGTAGTTTTTTAACAGAGTTTACATTTAGGTTACATCTTACTGACAAACCAAGAAGGGCTTTTCATTATTAGTATGTGTTTTTAAGGCGTTGTTTTTATGTCGATTTAATTACAGTTTCTACAAAAAGCAACCTGATATCATCACAATTCATTATTAGTTTACATGTTATTTCGACAGCTAACATGATTTTTATATAAGAGAAATTATACGGCAGGGTGGGAGGGTGGCATATCAGGTACAAACAAAGGTCACCCAATCCAACAGAGTACAGTACTGGAACGCTAATCAGGTAGATAACTCTAACTTGTCACTGTAAAGTACTGGCACGCTAATCTCTGTAAAAATTGCTCTAGTTTTCATGTTTGAAGAAGGATACATTACATTTTAGTTATACTTGTAGTTTTTTAACAGAGTTTACATTTAGGTTACATCTTACTGACAAACCAAGAAGGGCTTTTCATTATTATTATGTGTTTTTAAGGCGTTGTTTTTATGTCGATTTAATTACAGTTTCTACAAAAAGCAACCTGATATCATCACAATTCATTATTAGTTTACATGTTATTTCGACAGCTAAATTGTGTAAAATAATTGCAAAAAAACATCAGTGATTCGCCCTTAATTTTACATCAGAAAACTTAAAAAAAAACCACACAAAATAGTTTTTTTCTTATATGAAAACGAAACCTTTCTGTACGAGTTACCTCCCTCCCAAAAACGTAAGGAATACGTTTGATGATACATTCCATTATATGTAAATGAGCTGTTACCACTGGCATCCAACATGATTTTTATATAAGAGAAATTATACGGCAGGGTGGGAGGGTGGCATATCAGGTACAAGCAAAGGTCACCCAATCCAACAGAGTACAGTACTGGAACGCTAATCAGGTAGATAACTCTAACTTGTCGCTGTAAAGTACTGTCACGCTAATCTCTGTAAAAAATGCTCTAGTTTTCATGTTTGAAAGAAGGATACATTACATTTTAGTTATACTTGTAGTTTTTTAACAGAGTTTACATTTAGGTTACATCTTACTGACCAACCATGAAGGGCTTTTCATTATTAGTATGTGTTTTTAAGGCGTTGTTTTTATGTCGATTTAATTACAGTTTCTACAAAAAGCAACCTGATATCATCACAATTCATTATTAGTTTACATGTTATTTCGACAGCTAAATTGTGTAAATAATTGCAAAAAAACATCAGTGATTCGCCCTTAATTTTACAAGAGAAATTATACGGCAGGGTGGGAGGGTGGCATATCAGGTACAAGCAAAGGTCACCCAATCCAACAGAGTACAGTACTGGAACGCTAATCAGGTAGATAACTCTAACTTGTCACTGTAAAGTACTGGCACGCTAATCTCTGTAAAAATTGCTCTAGTTTTCATGTTTGAAGAAGGATACATTACATTTTAGTTATACTTGTAGTTTTTTAACAGAGTTTACATTTAGGTTACATCTTACTGACAAACCAAGAAGGGCTTTTCATTATTATTATGTGTTTTTAAGGCGTTGTTTTTATGTCGATTTAATTACAGTTTCTACAAAAAGCAACCTGATATCATCACAATTCATTATTAGTTTACATGTTATTTCGACAGCTAAATTGTATAAATAATTGCAAAAAAAAAAAAAAAAAAAAAAAAAAAAAAAAACATCAGTGATTCGCCCTTAATTTTACTAAATTAAAAAAAAAAAAACAAACACACACAAAATAGCTTTTTTCTTATATGAAAACGAAACCTTTCTGTACGAGTTACCTCCCTCCCAAAAACGTAAGGAATACGTTTGATGATACATTCCATTATATGTAAATGAGCTGTTACCACTGGCATCCAACATGATTTTTAGGGTGGGAGGGTGGCATATCAGGTACAAGCAAAGGTCACCCAATCCAACAGAGTACAGTACTGGAACGCTAATCAGGTAGATAACTCCAACTTATCACTGTAAAGTACTGGTACGCTAATCTCTGTAGAAATTGCTCTAGTTTTCATGTTTGAAGAAGGATACATTACATTTTAGTTATACTTGTAGTTTTTTAACAGAGTTTACATTTAGGTTACATCTTACTGACCAACCATGAAGGGCTTTTCATTATTAGTATGTGTTTTTAAGGCGTTGTTTTTATGTCGATTTAATTACAGTTTCTACAAAAAGCAACCTGATATCATCACAATTCATTATTAGTTTACATGTTATTTCGACAGCTAACATGATTTTTATATAAGAGAAATTATACGGCAGGGTGGGAGGGTGGCATATCAGGTACAAGCAAAGGTCACCCAATCCAACAGAGTACAGTACTGGAACGCTAATCGGGTAGATAACTCTAACTTGTCACTGTAAAGTACTGGCACGCTAATCTCTGTAAAAATTGCTCTAGTTTTCATGTTTGAAGAAGGATACATTACATTTTAGTTATACTTGTAGTTTTTTAACAGAGTTTACATTTAGGTTACATCTTACTGACAAACCATGAAGGGCTTTTCATTATTATTATGTGTTTTTAAGGCGTTGTTTTTATGTCGATTTAATTACAGTTTCTACAAAAAGCAACCTGATATTTTCACAATTCATTATTAGTTTACATGTTATTTCGACAGCTAAATTGTGTAAATAATTGCAAAAACACATCAGTGATTCGCCCTTAATTTTACATCAGAGAACTTAAAAAAAAACACACACACACAAAATAGCTTTTTTCTTATATGAAAACGAAACCTTTCTGTACGAGTTACCTCCCTCCCAAAAACGTAAGGAATACGTTTGATGATACATTCCATTATATGTAAATGGGCTGTTACCACTGGCATCCAACATGATTTTTATATAAGAGAAATTATACGGCAGGGTGGGAGGGTGGCATATCAGGTACAAGAAGTACCTAATCAGGTAGATCAAATCCAACAGAGTACAGTACTGGAACGCTAATCAGGTAGATAACTCTAACTTGTCGCTGTAAAGTACTGTCACGCTAATCTCTGTAAAAAATGCTCTAGTTTTCATGTTTGAAGAAGGATACATTACATTTTAGTTATACTTATAGTTTTTTAACAGAGTTTACATTTAGGTTACATCTTACTGACAAACCAAGAAGGGCTTTTCATTATTATTATGTGTTTTTAAGGCGTTGTTTTTATGTCGATTTAATTACAGTTTCTACAAAAAGCAACCTGATATCATCACAATTCATTATTAGTTTACATGTTATTTCGACAGCTAAATTGTGTAAATAATTGCAAAAAAAACATCAGTGATTCGCCCTTAATTTTACATCAGAAAACTTAAAAAAACACACACAAAATAGGTTTTTTCTTATATGAAAACGAAACCTTTCTGTACGAGTTACCTCCCTCCCAGAAACGTAAGGAATACGTTTGATGATACATTCCATTATATGTAAATGAGCTGTTACCACTGGCATCCAACATGATTTTTATATAAGAGAAATTATACGGCAGGGTGGGAGGGTGGCATATCAGGTACAAGCAAAGGTCACCCAATCCAACAGAGTACAGTACTGGAACGCTAATCAGGTAGATAACTCTAACTTGTCGCTGTAAAGTACTGGCACGCTAATCTCTGTAAAAATTGCTCTAGTTTTCATGTTTGAAGAAGGATACATTACATTTTAGTTATACTTGTAGTTTTTTAACAGAGTTTACATTTAGGTTACATCTTACTGACCAACCATGAAGGGCTTTTCATTATTAGTATGTGTTTTTAAGGCGTTGTTTTTATGTCGATTTAATTACAGTTTCTACAAAAAGCAACCTGATATCATCACAATTCATTATTAGTTTACATGTTATTTCGACAGCTAACATGATTTTTATATAAGAGAAATTATACGGCAGTGATTCGCTTATACGGCAGGGTGGGAGGGTGGCATATCAGGTACAAGCAAAGGTCACCCAATCCAACAGAGTACAGTACTGGAACGCTAATCAGGTAGATAACTCTAACTTGTCACTGTAAAGTACTGGCACGCTAATCTCTGTAAAAATTGCTCTAGTTTTCATGTTTGAAGAAGGATACATTACATTTTAGTTATACTTATAGTTTTTTAACATAGTTTACATTTAGGTTACATCTTACTGACAAACCAAGAAGGGCTTTTCATTATTATTATGTGTTTTTAAGGCGTTGTTTTTATGTCGATTTAATTACAGTTTCTACAAAAAGCAACCTGATATCATCACAATTCATTATTAGTTTACATGTTATTTCGACAGCTAAATTGTATAAATAATTGCAAAAACAAAAAAAACAAAAACATCAGTGATTCGCCCTTAATTTTACTTAAAAAAACTTTTTAAAAAACCACACACACACAAAATAGCTTTTTTCTTATATGAAAACGAAACCTTTCTGTACGAGTTACCTCCCTCCCAAAAACGTAAGGAATACGTTTGATGATACATTCCATTATATGTAAATGAGCTGTTACCACTGGCATCCAACATGATTTTTATATAAGAGAAATTATACGGCAGGGTGGGAGGGTGGCATATCAGGTACAAGCAAAGGTCACCCAATCCAACAGAGTACAGTACTGGAACGCTAATCAGGTAGATAACTCTAACTTGTCACTGTAAAGTACTGGCACGCTAATCTCTGTAAAAATTGCTCTAGTTTTCATGTTTGAAGAAGGATACATTACATTTTAGTTATACTTGTAGTTTTTTAACAGAGTTTACATTTAGGTTACATCTTACTGACAAACCAAGAAGGGCTTTTCATTATTATTATGTGTTTTTAAGGCGTTGTTTTTATGTCGATTTAATTACAGTTTCTACAAAAAGCAACCTGATATCATCACAATTCATTATTAGTTTACATGTTATTTCGACAGCTAAATTGTGTAAATAATTGCAAAAACACATCAGTGATTCGCCCTTAATTTTACATCAGAAAACATATCAGGTACAAGCAAAGGTCACCCAATCCAACAGAGTACAGTACTGGAACGCTAATCAGGTAGATAACTCTAACTTGTCACTGTAAAGTACTGGCACGCTAATCTCTGTAAAAATTGCTCTAGTTTTCATGTTTGAAGAAGGATACATTACATTTTAGTTATACTTGTAGTTTTTTAACAGAGTTTACATTTAGGTTACATCTTACTGACAAACCAAGAAGGGCTTTTCATTATTATTATGTGTTTTTAAGGCGTTGTTTTTATGTCGATTTAATTACAGTTTCTACAAAAAGCAACCTGATATCATCACAATTCATTATTAGTTTACATGTTATTTCGACAGCTAAATTGTATAAATAATTGCAAAAACAAAAAAAAACATCAGTGATTCGCCCTTAATTTTACTAAATTAAAAAAAAACAAACACACACAAAATAGCTTTTTTCTTATATGAAAACGAAACCTTTCGGTACGAGTTACCTCCCTCCCGAAAACGTAAGGAATACGTTTGATGATACATTCCATTATATGTAAATGAGCTGTTACCACTGGCATCCAACATGATTTTTATATAAGAGAAATTATACGGCAGGGTGGGAGGGTGGCATATCAGGTACAAGCAAAGATCACCCAATCCAACAGAGTACAGTACTGGAACGCTATTCAGGTAGATAACTCTAACTTGTCACTGTAAAGTACTGGCACGCTAATCTCTGTAAAAATTGCTCTAGTTTTCATGTTTGAAGAAGGATACATTACATTTTAGTTATACTTATAGTTTTTTAACAGAGTTTACATTTAGGTTACATCTTACTGACAAACCAAGAAGGGCTTTTCATTATTATTATGTGTTTTTAAGGCGTTGTTTTTATGTCGATTTAATTACAGTTTCTACAAAAAGCAACCTGATATCATCACAATTCATTATTAGTTTACATGTTATTTCGACAGCTAACATGATTTTTATATAAGAAAAACACATCAGTGATTCGCCCTTAATTTTACATTTATATAAGAGAAATTATACGGCAGGGTGGGAGGGTGGCATATCAGGTACAAGCAAAGGTCACCCAATCCAACAGAGTACAGTACTGGAACGCTAATCAGGTAGATAACTCTAACTTGTCACTGTAAAGTACTGGCACGCTAATCTCTGTAAAAATTGCTCTAGTTTTCATGTTTGAAGAAGGATACATTACATTTTAGTTATACTTGTAGTTTTTTAACAGAGTTTACATTTAGGTTACATCTTACTGACCAACCAAGAAGGGCTTTTCATTATAATTATGTGTTTTTAAGGCGTTGTTTTTATGTCGATTTAATTACAGTTTCTACAAAAAGCAACCTGATATTATCACAATTCATTATTAGTTTACATGTTATTTCGACAGCTAAATTGTATAAATAATTGCAAAAAAAAAAAAAACATCAGTGATTCGCCCTTAATTTTACTAAATTAAAAAAAAAACAAACAAAATACACACAAAATAGCTTTTTTCTTATATGAAAACGAAACCTTTCGGTACGAGTTACCTCCCTCCCAAAAACGTAAGGAATACGTTTGATGATACATTCCATTATATGTAAATGGGCTGTTACCACTGGCATCCAACATGTATTTTATATAAGAGAAATTATACGGCAGGGTGGGAGGGTGGCATATCAGGTACAAGCAAAGGTCACCCAATCCAACAGAGTACAGTACTGGAACGCTAATCAGGTAGATAACTCTAACTTGTCGCTGTAAAGTACTGGCACGCTAATCTCTGTAAAAATTGCTCTAGTTTTCATGTTTGAAGAAGGATACATTACATTTTAGTTATACTTATAGTTTTTTAACAGAGTTTACATTTAGGTTACATCTTACTGACAAACCATGAAGGGCTTTTCATTATTATTATGTGTTTTTAAGGCGTTGTTTTTATGTCGATTTAATTACAGTTTCTACAAAAAGCAACCTGATATCATCACAATTCATTATTAGTTTACATGTTATTTCGACAGCTCACATGATTTTTATATAAGAGAAATTATACGGCAGGGTGGGAGGGTGGCATATCAGGTACAAGCAAAGGTCACCCAATCCAACAGAGTACAGTACTGGAACGCTAATCAGGTAGATAACTCTAACTTGTCGCTGTAAAGTACTGTCACGCTAATCTCTGTAAAAATTGCTCTAGTTTTCATGTTTGAAGAAGGATACATTACATTTTAGTTATACTTGTAGTTTTTTAACAGAGTTTACATTTAGGTTACATCTTACTGACCAACCATGAAGGGCTTTTCATTATTAGTATGTGTTTTTAAGGCGTTGTTTTTATGTCGATTTAATTACAGTTTCTACAAAAAGCAACCTGATATCATCACAATTCATTATTAGTTTACATGTTATTTCGACATGTTATTTCGACAGCTAAATTGTGTAAATAATTGCAAAAACACATCAGTGATTCGCCCTTAATTTTACATCAGAAAACTTAAAAAAAAACCACACAAAATAGTTTTTTTTCTTATATGAAAACGAAACCTTTCTGTACGAGTTACCTCCCTCCCAAAAACGTAAGGAATACGTTTGATGATACATTCCATTATATGTAAATGAGCTGTTACCACTGGCATCCAACATGATTTTTATATAAGAGAAATTATACGGCAGGGTGGGAGGGTGGCATATCAGGTACAAGCAAAGGTCACCCAATCCAACAGAGTACAGTACTGGAACGCTAATCAGGTAGATAACTCTAACTTGTCACTGTAAAGTACTGGCACGCTAATCTCTGTAAAAATTGCTCTAGTTTTCATGTTTGAAGAAGGATACATTACATTTTAGTTATACTTGTAGTTTTTTAACAGAGTTTACATTTAGGTTACATCTTACTGACCAACCATGAAGGGCTTTTCATTATTAGTATGTGTTTTTAAGGCGTTGTTTTTATGTCGATTTAATTACAGTTTCTACAAAAAGCAACCTGATATCATCACAATTCATTATTAGTTTACATGTTATTTCGACAGCTAACATGATTTTTATATAAGAGAAATTATACGGCAGGGTGGGAGGGTGGCATATCAGGTACAAGCAAAGGTCACCCAATCCAACAGAGTACAGTACTGGAACGCTAATCAGGTAGATAACTCTAACTTGTCACTGTAAAGTACTGGCACGCTAATCTCTGTAAAAATTGCTCTAGTTTTCATGTTTGAAGAAGGATACATTACATTTTAGTTATACTTGTAGTTTTTTAACAGAGTTTACATTTAGGTTACATCTTACTGACAAACCAAGAAGGGCTTTTCATTATTATTATGTGTTTTTAAGGCGTTGTTTTTATGTCGATTTAATTACAGTTTCTACAAAAAGCAACCTGATATTTTCACAATTCATTATTAGTTTACATGTTATTTCGACAGCTAAATTGTATAAATAATTGCAAAAACAAAAAAAAACATCAGTGATTCGCCCTTAATTTTACTAAATTAAAAAAAAAAAAAAAAAAACACACACACAAAATAGCTTTTTTCTTATATGAAAACGAAACCTTTCTGTACGAGTTACCTCCCTCCCAAAAACGTAAGGAATACGTTTGATGATACATTCCATTATATGTAAATGAGCTGTTACCACTGGCATCCAACATGATTTTTATATAAGAGAAATTATACGGCAGGGTGGGAGGGTGGCATATCAGGTACAAGCAAAGGTCACCCAATCCAACAGAGTACAGTACTGGAACGCTAATCAGGTAGATAACTCTAACTTGTCACTGTAAAGTACTGGCACGCTAATCTCTGTAAAAATTGCTCTAGTTTTCATGTTTGAAGAAGGATACATTACATTTTAGTTATACTTGTAGTTTTTTAACAGAGTTTACATTTAGGTTACATCTTACTGACAAACCATGAAGGGCTTTTCATTATTAGTATGTGTTTTTAAGGCGTTGTTTTTATGTCGATTTAATTACAGTTTCTACAAAAAGCAACCTGATATCATCACAATTCATTATTAGTTTACATGTTATTTCGACAGCTAAATTGTGTAAATAATTGCAAAAAAACCATCATGATTTTTTATATAAGAGAAATTATACGGCAGGGTGGGAGGGTGGCATATCAGGTACAAGCAAAGGTCACCCAATCCAACAGAGTACAGTACTGGAACGCTAATCAGGTAGATAACTCTAACTTGTCGCTGTAAAGTACTGGCACGCTAATCTCTGTAAAAAATGCTCTAGTTTTCATGTTTGAAGAAGGATACATTACATTTTAGTTATACTTATAGTTTTTTAACAGAGTTTACATTTAGGTTACATCTTACTGACAAACCAAGAAGGGCTTTTCATTATTATTATGTGTTTTTAAGGCGTTGTTTTTATGTCGATTTAATTACAGTTTCTACAAAAAGCAACCTGATATCATCACAATTCATTATTAGTTTACATGTTATTTCGACAGCTAAATTGTGTAAATAATTGCAAAAAAAAAAACATCAGTGATTCGCCCTTAATTTTACATCAGAAAACTTAAAAAAAACCACACAAAATAGTTTTTTTCTTATATGAAAACGAAACCTTTCTGTACGAGTTACCTCCCTCCCAAAAACGTAAGGAATACGTTTGATGATACATTCCATTATATGTAAATGAGCTGTTACCACTGGCATCCAACATGATTTTTATATAAGAGAAATTATACGGCAGGGTGGGAGGGTGGCATATCAGGTACAAGCAAAGGTCACCCAATCCAACAGAGTACAGTACTGGAACGCTAATCAGGTAGATAACTCTAACTTGTCACTGTAAAGTACTGGCACGCTAATCTCTGTAAAAATTGCTCTAGTTCTCATGTTTGAAGAAGGATACATTACATTTTAGTTATACTTATAGTTTTTTAACAGAGTTTACATTTAGGTTACATCTTACTAACAAACCAAGAAGGGCTTTTCATTATTATTATGTGTTTTTAAGGCGTTGTTTTTATGTCGATTTAATTACAGTTTCTACAAAAAGCAACCTGATATCATCACAATTCATTATTAGTTTACATGTTATTTCGACAGCTAACATGATTTTTATATAAGAGAAATTATACGGCAGGGTGGGAGGGTGGCATATCAGGTACAAGCACAAAGGTCACCCAATCCAACAGAGTACAGTACTGGAACGCTAATCAGGTAGATAACTCTAACTTGTCGCTGTAAAGTACTGGCACGCTAATCTCTGTAAAAATTGCTCTAGTTTTCATGTTTGAAGAAGGATACATTACATTTTAGTTATACTTATAGTTTTTTTAACAGAGTTTACATTTAGGTTACATCTTACTGACAAACCAAGAAGGGCTTTTCATTATTATTATGTGTTTTTAAGGCGCTGTTTTTATGTCGATTTAATTACAGTTTCTACAAAAAGCAACCTGATATCATCACAATTCATTATTAGTTTACATGTTATTTCGACAGCTAAATTGTGTAAATAATTGCAAAAACACATCAGTGATTCGCCCTTAATTTTACATCAGAAAACTTAAAAAAAAACCACACACAAATAGTTTTTTTTCTTATATGAAAACGAAACCTTTCTGTACGAGTTACCTCCCTCCCAAAAACGTAAGGAATACGTTTGATGATACATTCCATTATATGTAAATGAGCTGTTACCACTGGCATCCAACATGATTTTTATATAAGAGAAATTATACGGCAGGGTGGGAGGGTGGGATATCAGGTACAAACAAAGGTCACCCAATCCAACAGAGTACAGTACTGGAACGCTAATCAGGTAGATAACTCTAACTTGTCACTGTAAAGTACTGGCACGCTAATCTCTGTAAAAATTGCTCTAGTTTTCATGTTTGAAGAAGGATACATTACATTTTAGTTATACTTGTAGTTTTTTAACAGAGTTTACATTTAGGTTACATCTTACTGACAAACCAAGAAGGGCTTTTCATTATTAGTATGTGTTTTTAAGGCGTTGTTTTTATGTCGATTTAATTACAGTTTCTACAAAAAGCAACCTGATATCATCACAATTCATTATTAGTTTACATGTTATTTCGACAGCTAACATGATTTTTATATAAGAGAAATTATACGGCAGGGTGGGAGGGTGGCATATCAGGTACAAGCAAAGGTCACCCAATCCAACAGAGTACAGTACTGGAACGCTAATCAGGTAGATAACTCTAACTTGTCACTGTAAAGTACTGGCACGCTAATCTCTGTAAAAATTGCTCTAGTTTTCATGTTTGAAGAAGGATACATTACATTTTAGTTATACTTGTAGTTTTTTAACAGAGTTTACATTTAGGTTACATCTTACTGACCAACCATGAAGGGCTTTTCATTATTAGTATGTGTTTTTAAGGCGTTGTTTTTATGTCGATTTAATTACAGTTTCTACAAAAAGCAACCTGATATTTTCACAATTCATTATTAGTTTACATGTTATTTCGACAGCTAAATTGTATAAATAATTGCAAAAAAAAAAAAAAAAACATCAGTGATTCGCCCTTAATTTTACATCAGAAAACTTAAAAAAACACACACAAAATAGGTTTTTTCTTATATGAAAACGAAACCTTTCTGTACGAGTTACCTCCCTCCCAGAAACGTAAGGGATACGTTTGATGATACATTCCATTATATGTAAATGAGCTGTTACCACTGGCATCCAACACGATTTTTATATAAGAGAAATTATACGGCAGGGTGGGAGGGTGGCATATCAGGTACAAGCAAAGGTCACCCAATCCAACAGAGTACAGTACTGGAACGCTAATCAGGTAGATAACTCTAACTTGTCACTGTAAAGTACTGGCACGCTAATCTCTGTAAAAATTGCTCTAGTTTTCATGTTTGAAGAAGGATACATTACATTTTAGTTATACTTATAGTTTTTTAACAGAGTTTACATTTAGGTTACATCTTACTGACAAACCAAGAAGGGCTTTTCATTATTATTATGTGTTTTTAAGGCGTTGTTTTTATGTCGATTTAATTACAGTTTCTACAAAAAGCAACCTGATATCATCACAATTCATTATTAGTTTACATGTTATTTCGACAGCTAACATGATTTTTATATAAGAGAAATTATACGGCAGGGTGGGAGGGTGGCATATCAGGTACAAGCAAAGGTCACCCAATCCAACAGAGTACAGTACTGGAACGCTAATCAGGTAGATAACTCTAACTTGTCGCTGTAAAGTACTGTCACGCTAATCTCTGTAAAAATTGCTCTAGTTTTCATGTTTGAAGAAGGATACATTACATTTTAGTTATACTTATAGTTTTTTAACATAGTTTACATTTAGGTTACATCTTACTGACAAACCAAGAAGGGCTTTTCATTATTATTATGTGTTTTTAAGGCGCTGTTTTTATGTCGATTTAATTACAGTTTCTACAAAAAGCAACCTGATATCATCACAATTCATTATTAGTTTACATGTTATTTCGACAGCTAAATTGTGTAAATAATTGCAAAAAAAAAAACATCAGTGATTCGCCCTTAATTTTACATCAGAAAACTTAAAAAAACACACACAAAATAGTTTTTTTCTTATATGAAAACGAAACCTTTCTGTACGAGTTACCTCCCTCCCAAAAACGTAAGGAATACGTTTGATGATACATTCCATTATATGTAAATGAGCTGTTACCACTGGCATCCAACATGATTTTTATATAAGAGAAATTATACGGCAGGGTGGGAGGGTGGCATATCAGGTACAAGCAAAGGTCACCCAATCCAACAGAGTACAGTACTGGAACGCTAATCGGGTAGATAACTCTAACTTGTCACTGTAAAGTACTGGCACGCTAATCTCTGTAAAAATTGCTCTAGTTTTCATGTTTGAAGAAGGATACATTACATTTTAGTTATACTTGTAGTTTTTTAACAGAGTTTACATTTAGGTTACATCTTACTGACCAACCATGAAGGGCTTTTCATTATTAGTATGTGTTTTTAAGGCGTTGTTTTTATGTCGATTTAATTACAGTTTCTACAAAAAGCAACCTGATATCATCACAATTCATTATTAGTTTACATGTTATTTCGACAGCTAACATGATTTTTATATAAGAGAAATTATACGGCAGGGTGGGAGGGTGGCATATCAGGTACAAGCAAAGGTCACCCAATCCAACAGAGTACAGTACTGGAACGCTAATCAGGTAGATAACTCTAACTTGTCACTGTAAAGTACTGGCACGCTAATCTCTGTAAAAATTGCTCTAGTTTTCATGTTTGAAGAAGGATACATTACATTTTAGTTATACTTGTAGTTTTTTAACAGAGTTTACATTTAGGTTACATCTTACTGACCAACCATGAAGGGCTTTTCATTATTAGTATGTGTTTTTAAGGCGTTGTTTTTATGTCGATTTAATTACAGTTTCTACAAAAAGCAACCTGATATCATCACAATTCATTATTAGTTTACATGTTATTTCGACAGCTAACATGATTTTTAAATAATTGCAAAAAACACATCAGTGATTCGCCCTTAATTTTACATCAGAAAACTTAAAAAAAAAACCACACACAAAATAGTTTTTTTCTTATATGAAAACGAAACCTTTCTGTACGAGTTACCTCCCTCCCAAAAACGTAAGGAATACGTTTGATGATACATTCCATTATATATGTAAATGAGCTGTTACATTGTTACTGACCAACCATGAAGGGCTTTTCATTATTAGTATGTGTTTTTAAGGCGTTGTTTTTATGTATATGGAGTCTGAGATCGAAATCCTGACTTTTATTGTTTTTTTTCATAGAAAAATGGGAAAACAAATGTTTTTTGGCGTAAGAGACATTATCATCCTTGTCGAACACTCAATACCTAAAAAACACATACATTTTAGTAAACAAGAAAGTTAAACCGTGTTTTTACATAGAAGATCACAAAATTATAATATAAAGCTACAAGTTTCTATGGATACCGCGCAATTAATTAAGTTGAAATAACCAGAATTAATGTAATATGGATTGTATGACACCCAACAAGTAATTATGATGTAGTTTTGAAATGAATTTTAGCTGAATGCACGAAAGTGAGCAAATAAGCTAATTACCTCCTCTTTCCCATCCCAGGTTAAAATCCTGTTTTCTATTTGAAAATTTAAGCCAACACACAATGTTTGCATGATATTTGTCCCGGCAAAATGACTTCATAATCTCTATACTTTCAAGTTTATGATTAATTTTGTTTTCTGTCCTTTCACCAGTATTGATCATTTATTAGGACCCACTAGTTATTTAGAAGGTGAAAAGTTTGGGGCTGTGGTTGCCGAGTGGTTAAGATGCCTCGACATATTTACAACAAGCCTCTACCTTTTGGTTACAAATTTGAATCCCATGGTCGTAGATTCCATGTACTGACTGCTAGTCAGTGGTTTTTTCTCCGGGTACTCAGACTTTCCTCTAGAGTCTTGACATCTCCTAAATGACTCTGTAATAAACACTGATTTTGATATTTGATTTAAATAATGGCATGACATCAACGATTTTGAAATGCCTCAGAATAATTGTCAGGTAAAAGTCAGGGCCGCAGTGGCCAAGCGGTTAAGATGTCCCGACATATTACCACAAGCCTAGCGCCACCTCCGGGTCAAGAGTTTGAACCCCATTTCGGGCAGTAACCAGGTACTGACCGCTGGTTGTTGGTTTTTCTCCGAGTATTCCAGCTTTCCTCCACCAACAAACCTCACATCCTGACACGACCCTGGCTGTTAATAGGACATTAAACTAATACTCGAGCTTATGTAAAAGTTTCCGCTGTTCCTATTTTATCAAAAGAAACTTGTTTTCTAATATATATAAGAAAATGGTAATAATAGACAATATCGGTCTGGCTAAACAAGAAATATGTTACAATTAGAGACATTCCAATAATTTGGCTATTTTTTTTAATTATATTTAGCATTATGCTAGAAAATGAACAAATAGGCAAATTACCTCCCTTTATTCAATCCCAGTGAAAACTTTTTATGTGACATGTAAAGAATGAAGTATTTAATTGAAAGCAAACTCTTTGAAAGTCAGATGCCACCCAAAGTGATTTGTATAAGTTAAATAACTTGTTTCGCAATCAATTACACACACACAATGTGAAATAAATTAAAGCTTTTTTTGTGTGTGTTCTCCTCTCGGACATGACATTTACAAGACCATTTCCACGTGCTGACTGTTGGTTAATGGTTAGTGGTTTTTTTGTGTAGGAACTATAATTGTACCAGAAACATATATACATATATTATATATATTTCCGATTGTACATCCCAATTCGAAATACATAATTTATATTATTGTAAATCCTTGGATTACCTTATGCGGCTTGGGAAATAGGATATATGACAATCAATCAACAAAATTATTGGTTCATAAGAAACAGAAAATAACTATTTTGAAGTACTTGTTTTTTATCATTAGTATTGTTATTATTTAGCCTTTACAAGTATGAATATATTTAAAGCCAACATATTTGATATTGATGAAGATAACTATTTTTCAAAATAACTACAGTAGCTCTCCAAGTGCTATTCGTTTCAGATGAAAAAAGTGTCAAATAGTGTATAGTAGATCTAATAGTAATTTGTCTAAAATTATTGTTTGAGTACCCTAATTTCTCAGTTGTGTGGTCAATTTTGGAACAAACAATATTTTGCTAAACTAATAACTTTTGGGAATACATCTAAAAAAAATCATATATCTCTCTCATTATACAGTTACATTTTAGCCTACTTGTCACTTATATTTGGTTTACGGTTATCCCTTGCCTGACATTGTCGCATGCCTTTGATCATCGGCGCTATTTTTAGACTGCAGCTGATCAACAAAACATGTGTCATCTGATAACGGGTATGGTTTAATTACACTACTGTAGGTAACAATTTAATCATACAATTAAGCAATATATTAAGAGAACATATTAAAACGGCATCTGTCTCAGAATCTGTAAAATAGATTGTCAGTTTACGAGTTGTTTTTAATCCATGCAGTGTAGCCTACATTAGCCTAACGCTTGATTCAGTCGCTGTCATGATCAGACTTGGTACTGCAGTGGGCATAGGAAAAACAATCATAATAAACAACAGTAACCTCAAATATTAGATAGCGAATAATACTAACACCCGCCGATATTGAAAGGTTAAACAACTTAAATACATAACTAGTCTCACTTACCGTTATTGCCGATTGCAACTTGAAAAGCGAAGCGGCTTTCAACATCAATCTCAACCGGTTCAAACCGGATACACAAGTGACACAACGTTACCATGCATATTCCTTCTACCAGGTGGAGCTGCCGTATTGCATTTTTTGTGCGGTTGAACGCCCAAAACAGAACTCATTTCCACAAAACACGCAAATCCCGAAAATATTTGGATATCATTGCAAAATTTATAAAACTTTTTATAAATTCAAGTAATTATATAATAAAATAAACAGATTTTTTATAAATACGACCCATTTGTGAATGGTCCACTCGTCGATCCAGTCGGTCAGAAAAGCTTTGAAGGAAGGAGGCCCACAAGTCCCGAAATCTCGTCTGCCGTGGAAATTTACTGAGAACCTGCGAAATACCATCAATTTCCAAGACCGTCTTGTGGTCGTTCTGTATAATATTTCCAAAAACCAAAAATACCGTTTTGTTCAGAATTACTTTAATTAATAATGTGTAGAATCTCGATTGTCGATTGTTGCCTGTTTGACTCAAAATATCTTACTCAAATGAATTTTCGTACAGTCAACATCTATCTCAGTCGATAGATCACGCCAGGATTTACTTAACTGTAAAATACCGTTTAAAAGTATCTGTCAGTTTCCTTATTACTCAACTTGCGGTTATAAGCGTGTTGATAGGTAAAAGTTGTCGTGTTAACATTCGTTCCGAAGGAACGATAACTCTGTTATCGCACCTTACGTCTCTCATTTCATACTCTCACTTTGCTACGTGAGTAATATGATGTTTACTGGTGGGATAGTGAACTATCCTACCTTTTTGCTAGTTGCAGTATGTTTATTTCCCGCTGACTGTACTAAATGGGAATTAGTATGTCTGCTTCCGAATAGTCTCTCCAGGAAGGGTAAAGTCATCACATGTACGAGCAACACTCAAGTCTTTATATAGTGTTGATGATGTCTTTAATGTGGACTTTGTATATTTCGGTACCAATGACCTCCTCCCTCCTGCACACTTAATTAGTGGTTGACTTGGTTTGCTTTGCTTGTTATAACAAACCAGTGTCATTTAAGGACGTAACACGCCTAATCGTGGTGGAAAACCATAAAAGAACCAGTACAAAACACCGTCTAGCGGTCCGTACCTAACAGCTGCCCCACGTGGATTATAACTCGCGACCCACAGATGGAAGGGTTGTGGTAATATATAAGGGAATCCTAACCACCTGCCACAGCAGTCACATTCTTGGTATACTTGGGTGGGGTACTCTCCTCTCCAATGAACTTATAAGATACATTACTGAATGTACTTTAAATTTATAGTGGCTCATATTATCCTATCAATGCCCAAGTTACACATTTTGTCTTGTCAATTGTCATCCATGCCCAATAAGTATACCTCTTCATTTTGATATGTATTCTTCATTTGAGTGTATGTGATGCATGCCACACTTTTAACTCAAGTTTAGCGTTTGTATTACTGACTTAATAATGTCTTGCGATGTTTTCCTGAGTGTCTATTTACTGTCATTGCTGACATTATTGTGCTGTAACCTGTCTGTTATAACAGCCATATTCTGGTTGATTCCCTGGTTGATTTTCTTCATTCTTATTATATTTGGGATTACATTACTGTTGCTGCGGATGCTGCTAGTGTTATCATTTGTTTTTGTCAATGGTCCGATATACTGTTTTCTATTGTTTTTTAAGAATTGTTGTTAAATCGTTGAATACCTGATTAAACTAAATACATATCAAGGCATCTAATATCGTTGAGTATATGCCATTTGGATGTGTGAAGGTATATGAGAAATCCTTATGTGTCTATGGAGTTATCCAACACGTTTTGCCTCTTACTAGCTGTAGATCATCATGGAATAAACCCATCACCCCCCCCCCCCCCCCGATGATGACGGTGTACATTTATACTATCATCACGAGATAGTTGTTTGGTTTGACACCGGTTACCTGGACAGGAGGTATTGGGTTATCGCAGCATTACTCCTACTGCGATTGTCCTTACTAGTGACTAGAGGTTTTCTCTACCCACCTGCAACACTTAAACAACAGTTGCACACAGTGATAGTTTAGAAGTTTTTAGTCAATACTATGAAAGTGGCCATGGTAGTGACTACTATGTTAGCCCCTTGGCATCTGGTCAGGGTGTAACGAATTATCGCTGTATGCATTCCCGACCCCTATATATACTAGATCACTGTATATCTGATCCAGGTTACACTCGTTATATTATGGTAGTATGTTTTTTCACTAAACCTGATATTCATGCAATTATATTATGGCGTTGAGAGTAGATGTCAGGTACATTTGTTCGCGATCTTCTCATAATAACTTCGGTTGTATCTGTGGTTATTTATATTTTCTGTTGGTTTCTCTATACATATTTCTTTCCTGACACCATGAAGTGCTTCGCATTAAAATGTGTTAAAAGTAGATAAATGAACTTGCATTTGTAAAGGCATATTATGTACACCATTATCATCTTGAATATTTGCCGTTCCGTAACCAAATCAATTCCCCAGATAAACTCCTGTTCGCTCTTGGATTGGATACGCATTATATTGAGAGGCCCCGGTAACGTCTTCTGTAACATGATTATGATCAATGTTGAGAAAATGTTCACTCGCATCTTTGTCTGGCATTAAACGATGTAGCGTAGGTTGGTTCTGTGTCATCATATATTCCGGCATTCGTAATTTGATGTTTAGGATGATATTGCTTCAACTTGGTAGACAGCGGATAGCGTCCCGAACATATAAGGAGTAACGCTCTTGTGAACATCGCTCAAAATTTCATTTTGATATTTCATTCTTTTGGGTACCATTCCTCCTTTTTTTAAGTTTTCTCTCTTCTGACTAATAGACTTGTCAATGTGCTGATAAATATGTAGCTCACGTTTGTATTTTGTACGTATCGCCTAATATAGCTAAAGGCAGGCGACCAGACTAGTATCACAGGGACTTGGAGTGTTCTTCACGTCATTATCTTGTATAACCCTATATTTGCACTTACAATTCCACTATGTGGGTCTTGGACTTTAATCACATCAATATTTGCATAATAAACCTGTAGGTTTTTAACAATGGTTAAATTAAAATTTAACAAATCAATAAGTTTTATCAAAATAATATGAAGCATCGTCGAGATCCTATGATTTCAAGCGTTTCAAGCACCTTGATGAGTCACTTCCGTTTCCGTTTATTGTTGTATAATGTGTTTATATTTTGTGTGTGTGTGTGTGAAAGTTGTACTGTCCTGTCTTTCATATTGGTATCCTACATCCATGCTCAACTGTTGCTTCTATGTCCTGCCAGAGGAATCTTCTAATAGCCGGGTGATTGATCAGTCCTGTCCTATCCACTCTTTCATCATCGATAATGGGTAACGTAATTATTATTGAGGTCCAGAATTTTTGGACTACGATCTATTGCAATCGCTTGCAGTTCTCTAAACTCCAAGATATCGTTAAGGAAATATGTCATGGCTTTGATTCACTTATTGTTTATTATAAAAATACTGTCGTGTTGAAGAGAAGAACGGATTTGGAAAGAGATGATGTTGAGTTACTCTGGTTGAGAGGTTCTAATAAATAATCATAAATTTCTCCTTGGCTGTATATACATACCTGATATTAATACTGCTTACTGGGGTACACTTGACGATACATTAACTAGAGCTACCGATACTTCACTAGATGTTATACTTACACGTGATATTAATGTTGATATGCTAAATTTTTCCACTAAATGATCATTTATCAAGACTCCTTATTAAACATTACTTTGCTAGTCTTATCAATGAACCTACAAGAATAACACCTGATAGTGCCACTTCCATCGATATTATCTTTACTAACAACCCCAACCTAATAACTAATATTTTTGTATCACCACCATTCTGTAGTGACACCAGTTCATGTTCAAGTCTGTCTTACTGTTTTTAAACAGGTGACTTATAAAAAAAAAACTTATATTAAAATATGATGAAGCTAATTTTGAAAGTATGAATAATGCTCTCCTTAATATTGACTGGTTGAATTTATCAACACTTCAAGACCCAGACACATTTAACTCATTTATTATAGACTCAATCACAGAACAAGTCAACAGTTCCATTCCTCTTTTAAATATCTCTACAGCTATCTTATCGACAACTCTATATCATCTAAGCATCAGTCTGGCTTCATACCAGGTGATTCCACTGTTAATCAACTATTGTTTATTTATAATGAAATTGTTAGCAATATGGACCTGGGAAAGGAACTTAGATTTATTTGTTTGTGATATAAGCAACGCTTTTGACAGAGTATGGCATAAAGGTCTTTTATATAAAATCCAGATGTTTGTAATAAATGGAAATTTACTTCTATGGTTCGACAATTATTTATTTTATAAATTACAAAGTGTGACCACAGAAGGCTACTATTCACAGTTCAAGGTTGTAAATGCTGGGGTACCCCAGGGATCAGTACTCGGGCCTCTTCTTTTCCTCCTCTACATCAACGATATCACTGATAATCTTTCAACTAATATCCAACATTTTGCAGATGACACCTCCTTGTATGTATTTATAGATGAAAACCTAGCACAAGCAGCTCAAGCACTAACAACTGACCCTTGGGACATCAAATTTAACCCTAAAAAAACCAAATCAGTACTATTTTCCAGAAAACATAACAGAAACAGCCTCCCAATAAACTTCCAAAACAATCAAATCACTGACACATCAGAACACAAACACCTAACACCACAATGGAAACAACACATCCTTAACATATATGAAAAAGCATACAGTAGATTAAACATTCTTCGTTACATTGAAAATAAAGTAATTCGTCAGTCATTAATTAAAATTTACACAGCATTTATTAGTCCAATCTTAGAATATGCATGTTTCAATCATATCACAAAATGTGTTTATTTGCCTCTGAATGTTGTCTGGTTCTCTGTCTATGCGCATATATGCGAATGTGTCATTTTGGCCATTTTTAAGGGGGGGAGGGGTCCCTCTCTTTTTCCGAACTCATTGATGCGATCTATCTTTTTATAGTACACATATGTTTACACAAGGGTTGGTTCAATTCGAAATGACTGTTACAAGGTGATTTGTCCATCAGTTTTTTTTTACTTGTGATAAAAATTATGACATTTATCGATTTTTTAGGGGAAAAAAAGCTGAAAATTTCACTGTTTTCCCGTCATTTCACAAAAATGAGAAGACGTAACGTCATTATTATGATTTAATCGTATTCAGCATGTTTCAATCATATCACAAAATGTGTTTATTTGCCTCTGAATGTTGTCTGGTTCTCTATCTATGCGCATATATGCGAATGTGTCATTTTGGCCATTTTTGATACCTGAAATCCAAGATGGCCGCCATATGACCCCCATGGGACATTAGTTGTCAATGGCAACAAGCATAAAATGAAACTAGACATCATACCGGTCCTAAAAAAGCATGTTTCGAAAAACTGCCTGAGGGGTACATGGGAACCTATTTCTCCTCCCCCACAAATAGACTTTCCCTGTTCACCTCCATTAGTAATTATGCAAATTATAACCATATTGATATCAATATTCTTCTTCAATGCTGTCCTGACTGTGATGAAACTATAAACAGACAATTACATCATGATGTTCACCTATATATTGGTAAATCAAGACGTTTTTATCTACATATGATTTAAAATTACCATGCCATAAGCTTTTGAAATAAGCGTTTGAAATTTAAAGAATCGTTTTTTTTTTTATTTTTCTCAAAAATTATGCAATGTTCACTATATAACATTTGAATAACATTGTATATATTCTACTCTAATTATCCTCTGACAAAGATATACTTGGAGTATTTTGTTGAGTATGGTTGTTTTGATACTGTTACTTTGTTCTATTCTATATACATCATACACATATTCTATTAAAAGTGTATACTTGTATATTTTCAATCAAGAAAGTTAACAGTATTGAGAGCAATGACAAGAGTATATATATACACATAGACTGTTGGCCATTGTCTGTCATTATCTGAGTAACATGTTGTCTAATTAGTAATATAGCATGTTCTTGTAATAAAATAATAGCTGTATTTATATTACGTGTGATGTGTGAATAGAGCATCCAAAAGATTTATCTCCCTTTAGTTGTTGTAAAAATTCATTTCAAAACTTAAATACAATATCTATAATTGATGTAAGTTTAAACTATTACTTTTCCCACCATTGGAGATAATTTATATAGGCTCTGCCTCTTATTTAATCCATTTGACTTGAAACATCTTTGTCAATTAAATTCGTTGAAATGAAATGAAATCACAATGTGTTTCTCAAGTTGACAGCGATATGACAAACCCAGGTTTACCTCACGTTCTGATGCAAAGAATTTCTTTCATATCGAAGTACCTTATGACCATAGAACTTATCCAAAGACACGTGAGTTATTGCTTTATTTCCGAAACATGCGCACTTTTCAAGATAGCTGTCATCCTTAGCCAATGTTCGAATATAAGGTGGTAGGTGTAGTACATTTTATTATATCCTTCCTGTATACATTGAAACTAGTATATTATCAAAATATTGATATACGATTGTAATAATACCATGTACGCAGTACTTTGTTATTTGCTTATTTCTATAAAAAATCAACACACTTTACCAATTTTATTGACAAAAATTTGATTCATTATGAAATAATAATAAATATCAGTCTAATCAGTTGCATGGCACTCCATTCTTTTATCAGGCAATATGCTCCCTTTTGGGGATCTGAATGTAAACTATACTGAATATTTGAAGAGTTAGATACCCTAACCCTCGAAAATTCATGCTACAAAAAAATGATGACTTTGAATAACAAATGAGGCTGGTCTCTTAATTAGAATTTAAGGTATACATAACATAAACAGAACATTTAGGAATATTTTTAATCTTAAACCTTATTTTTTCAAGGCAATAAATATCTAATGAAGAACAATTATCTTGCCATTACGTCATTTAGCTAAATTTCATGCCATCATAGCTGCAAAACACCTGTTTTCATTTCTATATCCACTGTTCTTACCTGGTATTTGCTTTTGTATTATTTTCTCATAATATCGCATACCACCTTGACCTTGCAGATTGCTACAACTATAACAAGTTCGGATATTCTAAAACTTTATGTTTATTTCAAGAAACGTAAAGAAAAGCGTATGACTATATACTAAAAATGTCGCTGACCAACTGCTCGACAAACAATTATACGGGTAATGCTTGTATAAGTTCAGTTTGATTTAATACGTACCCCCTGGACATTTTTATTTTATTTGCTTTTGTTTTGGTGGTAGTACTAGAGTAATACAGGAATTTAAAGTGTTACTTATCTGTATGCGAATTTCCTGGTATAATCCTTAATCGTTCCAGGTTACGAATTAATAATGTTCACAAATCCACAGATAGTTTGTAAAGTTCCAGGCAATATGAATAAATCCACACAATACGTTGTAATATCTTTCCCAATAAATATAATACAGCTCTGTACAGTTCTTGGTAATGTGTAAATTAGTTCTTTATACAGCTCTAGTTACAGGTCTCATTACAGTTCTGATTAGCCTTGCACAGCTGGAGTATATATAGCTAAACTCTGAATGAAGTTTTTTGAAGAATCGTCTACTTCTAGAAATATATGATTAAAAACAGTCAAAAAATAAACACACGGAACGTTTTACTAATATATCATTCTGTATTCCTACTTATAATCAACATATTCACAAAAATGTATGTTTAAACATGATAATATTCCAAAAAGTTATATGACCTAGATTAATGATATGACAATAGAAAGTATTAGTCATATAACTATAGGAGTTATCTCCCGTATCTAATAACTAAATGTATTCAGTGTCATACATAGCACAGCATAGTAAAACTGTGTTGTTTTAATTCAATGGCTTTCTACTTATGTAAAGGGAACACAATCTTACAGCTGGATTTATCGCGAATGATAATGAAATGTCGTTACTTTTCACGCATACAAGAATGTGTACCAGTCATTTGTCTATCCAGATAAAATGTTCGGAAGGAACAGGCCTAGAACAAAATAGTAATCTACCAAAAAGTATTCAATTCAATCGGGAACTATTAACTTATTTCTCTATTACATATAGTACATGTGAATATCTTTCATTATTGGAAGTAACAGCTTTAAGAATCTAGAAGTAAATATCGGGTGTGTGATAAAGTATTTGAGTTGTTGTATGGGCATCGTTTTAATTACAATGCGCTTATAAATAATTCTACCACAAACTAATAGCATCACCATCAAGACAATTCATCTGGGCACCAGAACAGGATTTGCCCTTGCTTGATCCTAACAACAGATCAAATAAAGACAAACATTTTTTGTCACATTTTATTGATGTATCCTGATCAGACAAAATACTCTTTCAAATAAAAAGGGCATGCAAGATATTTCTATACCGCCTGTTTCAAGATGAAGTAGTTTATCGAATGTTATGAAGTGGACTTATATGATAACTAATGGAAGATTTCAGATTCGAGTCGTTCAATATAATGGTACTCATGGGGTTGAAGCTTTATTTAACATGGTTTCTTACATTTGGTCATAGCTACTGCCACCAGGTGATGTTACAACCTGTTTGAACCTGACGTTTAACTAACCCTAGGTTAATGCTTGTAATATCAAAAAAACATTATGATATGTTTGATACAAATATATAAGTAGTATATTGGAATCAAACGTTTTTCCTGAGAGGGCTTTTAGCATCAGCATTTCCCGTCCATGTTTAGTTATTTCGACTCATATGGAAACTTTTCAGTATTGTTTGGCTACAATTCGCAATTTTACTATAAATTCAAAGGAAATTGAAAAATAAGTAAATCATATAGGGCTTTGCAAAACCAATATCCACTGTCATTTCTTTATGCCACTCTACTAATATAGATTTATTAGAAAGGGAGAACATAGCATATATCATTGGCGGCCATTTTAAAAATGCGTATATGTCCGGTAAACAGAGAGATATAGGTGTGTATTTGGCTAATTTTGTTTCTTATGATCTAAGGTACTTTTATACCGACAAGGACATTTGCATCATGACTTGAAGTCAAAAGTCACTTAACCGGCCTGCTATACAAGTTAGACAAACCTATATCATATAGTTATCATCGCATTCGTTTAGTTCAATACGTGTTGAGCAGTCAACATAAAGGCTGTAGTGTAATGAATGTAGCGCAAACCTAATCACTTCAAACATCATTACATCAAGTGTGAATGCTATCACAGTATTTCCCCATTTTCTTGGTCTCTTTTACCTTTATTTTCATGTCTATTATGAGGTGTCTCGATTAGCGAATCTTTACACACAGTAAATCTAATTGATGTTCTATAATATATACCACCTAACATTTTAACGTAGTAGTCAACCGTTTGTGATGGTGTTAGTATGTTCTCGTTTATATCTCGCTTTGCTGCAATTGTCGATAAAACCGTTTAAAAGTAGCGTTTAAGTAAATCAATGACTTCAAATTTACACAAAAATATACTGTTAACCAACTTGTTTTCGGGTGTGATTACAAGTCGTCTTTTGTGGAGTAATGATAAATCGTGAACATTATATATCTAAAGTTATGTGTGCTGCAGTTTTCATAGAAACGAGAAAGTAAAGCTTTAAATATGACATGTTCAAAACATTCTCTCCACGTAGTGTTCTGCTATTCACCATTTGACATTTTCAGAGTGATAATATCAATTTTAAAGTGACTATTCCAGATACGTTTTCATCTGAGCACATGAACGAATAATGAAAACATCTTATTGACAGTATTTTAATTATGTGTTGTTACAAATGTTTAAAAAGCATTATACAAACAATAATTGTATATTTTTCAGACCTTAGTTCATCAAAAGTTATGGTTTTCAGAATAGTACATGCAATAAAAACCTTGTAAAGTGTTTTCGCCCAGTCATGACTATAAGTCGCGATATAAATTCGCCATGAAAAGGAAAAAAAAAGTCGTCCTTAAAAATTGATTGGTATAAAAGAAAAGGAAATAAAGTCGTCGTCAAAAGTAGTTAGGTACAGCAAAGGAAATTAAGTTATCGTCAAAAGTCATTTGATATAGAAAAGGAAATTAAGACGTCGTCAAAAGTCATTATGGATAGAAAAGTGAATTAAGTCGTCATAAACATCGGTAGGTATAGAAAAAGAAATTAAGACGTCGTCAAAAGTCGTTTGGTATAAAAGAGAAATAAAGACGTCCTCAAAAGCCGTCGCGAAAATAAGTTGGGTTACAGTATTCAGGTGACACCTGGAGACGGCCATAGAGAATGACAATGTAACTCCATTGATTAGAAAACGTGCATTAAAAATACAAAAAAAAAGAGGAAAAATGAGGTGTAGACATATGATCAAAATTTCGAACGATGAAACTTCATTATGTCGACATTTAGGTCATCGGAATGTAGTTTAAGATATCACTTATGCATATCAGGATATGTCTAAGAGAAGCATAATCCGAACAGGAGTAGAAATGCAGCTTCATCCATAAATTACATTGATTAGATGTAGCTAGTGCCATACTTGAAAAGTGATGGAACAAATAAGATTATCTTCAGATGATGTGTGTGTATGTGTCTTTATATTTGCATTTTCATTTCGATCCGCCTCAGTGAAACTAGTAAACTCCGATCTCTTCTTTTCTTAATGAAGATTCGTGGTCACGCGCTGACATCTGACTGGCATTTGACATTTTGACATTGTTTGCATTGTAACCTAGGTTTACGCCATTTCAGTTTTGAATAAGCATTCTACGATGAGGCCTATATTAACCGTTGTAGATCAATAACATAAATGCTTAATTACGATATATTAGAATTGTAAGTACTGTGTAGCCAACTTTAAAAGAAAAAGCTTAGAAAATTACTTCGATGAGACGCTGTTATAGGCTCTTGCCTCCGGGAAAATGCTGAACATACTCAAGGCAGTGAGGTCAACCACGCATATAAGTATATATCGTAGCTTGGTATACTGTACAGAGACTGCAGCTAGTTTGTAGAAACATTGTAAAAACAACAGAGATAGAAAATGTAGTTAAGGTCATTTTATTAATGACATACATAGAATTGTGACACTATAAAAAGTGAACACAAAATTATGAAGTACAATGAGTTATGATAATAAGTTTCAACATAGATGGGATACAAAAAAATAGGCACAAACAAATAGTTATAAATTGTAAAAAGAAATACAGGCACATAGCTGACGAACGTTTAAATATATACGTATAAAATGGGTGGAGATGGGTGGGTTTTTTGGAGAAGTTAAGTAAAGAGTTTAAGTTCACACCAGTCACATTACATTCTTCACAACATCTTTTTTTTTTGGAGAGCTAGATATACAACTGGAACCAATCAGAGTCGAAAAACGTGGAGTCGATCACAGAAATTTTCACCGAGGTGAAAGGGACGCTATCAACTGATGAAGGGGACGCGGACAGACTCCGGCCCCAATAATGCGCGCTCATCTGATTTGTCCTCCATAGATGCGGATGACGCTGATTTGCCAGCTAAAACTGATCACGCGCTGACTAACCCTCTGATGGTCAAGTATCACACGGTGATCACGTGAAGGGCTGAACTAGACTTAGGTTAATCACCGGGCTACGTTTAAACAACTACGTGCCTGCATAGTGCATATGCATAATAAATTATCACATTGTATATGTGGTAATACCTCCTTACATAAATATATTTATTGTACCAATATAAGTATATATCGTTGCAATGATATGGACAGTACAATATACATATGGTGACATACACAAGAGGAAGCGATACATTCAATGACAACACGCTTAGATTATAAGCACACTGAAATTCATTCGAATTAGGCCTAAAGTACATTATCACCGAAACGATTCCGTGGATGTCAAAGCCAATGGTAATGAATTGTCCTTGAAAAACGCCAGCATTTCAAATCGATTTTTCTCTATTTATATTTATATCTATAGTTTGTTACTGCTATGTGAATAGTTCGCACATTTATCACATCTTATTGAGTTCCGAAACATCGTGCTATATGACTGCATCGCATGCCATATACACAACGATTGGGTATCGCATAAGATTTATCTAAATGCTAGCTGTAAACAAATACCAGACGGAAACACAATATTTAGTTACATGCCACAATCATGGAGATTTACTTTTAATTTGTTTGATTATCCAAAGATACCAACTGTTCGTCTTATTTAACAATCGTCTTTTCTTCGAAACCGGACCACTAAATCGAGCAACTGCATCCCACATTCCCTGCACTGCCAATACTGGGCAGTAAATATGAATCTGAAGCAACATAAGAATGTTTTTATGGTGGAATTCAAGACATTAAAAGAAAAAAAATAATAAAAGTCGCCGATTTTAATCTACAAATGTCCAAATAATCAAACCATTTTCGGAACTATAGTTTGTGTGACCTTGGCAACTAGAATTGACTGGCGGCTGTCCCGCAGCTGTACAAGTAACTGGTATAATGTTTCAAATTTGTATAATAATGTTAAACCGATTACATAAGATTTGGCATTTTTCAATGTAGGGAATTTTAGGAATTTGGTTCACGTTAGTGTATGGAATGGCACACTCCATTTACACGAGATTAACATTCTTCATCAGTTATGCTAAGCAATAAAATTGACAATCAATCCTTAATTGTTGGCTTTAGTTGTAATAAAATGTTGTCGAACGAGATATTTACTTCAAGAGACATCAAAACGTTCAGTTTTAATTTCTACATTTGTACACCATTGTAAACTCAGAAACTCATAAGGAAACACGCATTTCTTGGTATAACGTTCTGCATCTGAATTTCCTATAAGTGTACATCAAAGATGTACCGGTTTAGTTCATAACGCCATAGACAGTTTATGCAATGCCATTGTTTCAAAAACCAGTGGAAAGCGTATATATGACGTTTCGATAATTAGTACGATATGTTCCGTGTCACTTCCGTCAGACAAATGAGCAAATTTGAATGTTGATGTGTTTGATGTTCAATATCGATTGTTTGCACTGCTGCGTATATAACAATATAACAGCGTAGTAATTGAACGATGATATTCATTCCAATGATAACATCTATACGAAAATATACGAATGGTATAATTCAAGTTGGTGTTATGATATTTAAATACAGAAAATATGTTTATATCAATGCAAGAAACATTTTATCGATTTAATCATAAACAAGCAAATCCAAAACAAGAGAGAAGTTTAGTCTGCAATAGATCAGTAACTATTGGTAAAAAAAGAAACTACGGCACATATATAATCACCAGCTGATAATATGACTCTCTGTCTTTGAGACAACTGCTCCCACATATTCCTATGTGTGTTATTGAACACCCAGTTTTTATTGTTATTGATTTGTTTCCTATAATAATAGACGTGCGTCTAATGTCTGTGATTTCAGCCTTTTACAAATCGATACCCTTTTTGCCGCTATCTAATTATATTTAGAATTACATTTTGCCGCAATCTAATTATATTCATAATAACATTTTGCCGTCATCAAATTATAATTGCATTATAGTTATCATTCATTGGCGTTTCCAAAAAATGTCTCTTTTACACGCAAGAACGGGTTACTGGTATGATATACTTATCATTGATAGTAGCAATTTGGTTGAAAACATTTAATGAGTAAAAATCTGGATGTATGTGATAGTTGGCTCTTACGAGATGTATGCTAATACTTTGCTTTCTCTATTAAATTCCCTCCGATGGGCAGGTGGTAATGAATTGTGTCTGATTATGGCATTCTCGACACTTGTTACATCATTGTGTATCTGATCCAAGTATTCCAAATGCACCTCCGTCATTAGTATGTTGAGATCATATCTGAAACTAGGGGGGGTCTACGTGCACCCCCCCACAACTTAACGAACCAATGTTTTTCTGAAGCCTTATGACCCACTGATAACGAAATCGAGAGGTAACATTGTATAAACTGGGATGAACTTCCGGTTATGACGTCATCAAGATGGCCGCCATATCAAATTTCACTAAAGATTGAAAAATAGTCATAACATTGACATTTTTCAACCGAAGAAGACAAATGAGGCATCAAAATGACCACAATAGAACAACAATTACACATCAGGACCATATAATCCAATATATGTAGTTATTTCTACGCAGGAAATGAAAAAATCGGATTTTAAGCTCAAAAATGGTAATTTTTTAGCAAATTTTTCATATTTGGCTTGACGCAGCAAAAATGTTTGCCAACAGCAAACTATTATTTCTAATCAGTTATTTGACCTCTTATCAATCAGTAAAAACAACATCAACAAAAAAACATTGTTAACATTGTATAAGCTCCGGTTATGACGTCATCAAGATGGCCGCCATCTCGAATTTCACTAACAATTGAAAAATAGTCATAACATTAACATTTTTCAACCGAAGTAGACAAATGAGGTATCAAAATGATCATAATATAACACAAAATTCATATCGGGACCATATAATCCAATATATGTAGTGATTTCTACGCAGGAAATGAAAAAAAATAGGATTTTAAGCTCAAAAATGATAATTTTATAGCAATTTTTTCATATTTGGCTCTATGCAGCTATAATTGTTTCCCAACAAGAAAGTATTATTCGAAATCAGTTATTTTGACCTCTTATCAATTAGCAAAAACAACAACAAAAATGTATAGAAATTCAAAAGAGAATTATTTTTATACCATCATTTGGTTTACAAAACATCACCGGGTGCGTATACAGGGTATATGATTGCTGTTTTTTCCAAACCGCTGACACTACAGTTTCCGGATGTCTTAGAACTTCCCGAAGATAACATTGGCAATTGACGATTCATATCTTAACACATTTGAATTTTAAGTTGGCTTAATATCTAAGTGGGACTTATTTCCTAACAAAATCCATTTTCATGTTCGAAAGTTTGTAGACTAGTAGCGTCTCAAGATGAATTTTTACTGCACAACGCCAACTAATAGGGTATCAAATTAAAACTGAAGAAAGCATTTGTTTCCGTTAATACCACGACACTTTCCGAAATTTGTTTCTTTTAGAAATAGCGCATCCACTTTATTTTTCTGTGTATAACGTAAGGAAATGTCAGATGGTTACTGCAGTATCACATATTTCTTTCAATAGTTCTTAATGATAAGCATTATCTTTGTGCGTGCTTTCTCGCCAGAGTGTCGATGAGCTGATGAGCTGATGTGATATTACATTACCGGTTTACCATCGTGGTTCTAACTTGTCAACCGTCCATGGCCAGAGGTAACATCAAGAACATCGTGTTCGCGGATGTGGGAGCTCATCTTGTTTTCAACCTAGTGATTCACATATCGTATATGATGTTCCAGACCTCTGCGGTAGGATGGAAAAGACACCAGAGCCACATTCTGCAAAGGGTTGAGTTGCATCTCCTTAATTCGTATGAATCACAATTCCTCATTCTTGTGAACCCTCAGTGACCATAGATGACACAGGTGAATTATTTGAGGTCATAAATGAGGTCTACAGTGAAGTTCCTCTCTTTGCCAAGTCTGGAGAGCACTGTAGAAAACTTTTTCTGGAGAGTCTTCAATGGTGTATCCACGCATACACCAGATGCGACACAACCAGTACCTTCAAGGGACTGGGGAAAGTCTGACCAATGAAAAACATTTAACATGTATGACCTCATTAAAGACCTCGAGGATATCACCTGTGCCATCTATAGTCGCACGAGTGTCCACAAGGTTGATGAATGGTGCTTGAATCATTCAACCATTCGAAGAATCTGGATCTGGTGTAATTTCCTGAGAAGTCTGAAACAGCATATACGATATGTTAGAATCTGAAGGAGATCCCACATCC